>NW_025967338.1:0-25000 GCF_021869965.1 Rhincodon typus
TATCCTCTCACCTTAAAAACATGCCCCTTAGTTTTGAACACCCCTACCTTAGGGAAAAGAACTTTTGCTATTTATCTTATCTTGGCACCTCTTGATATTATAAACCTCTATAAGGTCACCTCTTAACTCCCATGCTCCAGTGAAAAAGTCCCAGACTATCCAGCCTCTCCTTATAACCCAGTGACATCCTGTTAAATCTTTTCTGAACCCTCTCCAGTTTAATAATATCCTCCCTATAACAGGGTGACCAGAACTAGACACAGTACTCCAGAAGAGGTCTTATCAACATGACATCCCAACTACACAGTCAAAGGTCTGCACAATGAAGGCAAGTATGCTAAATGTCTTCTTAACCATCCTGTCTACATGTGGTGCAAATTTTAAAGAATTATGTACCTGAACCCTCTCTGTTCTCTCCGTTCTACAACACTACCCAGGGCCCTACTTTTAATTGTATAAGTCATTCCCTTTTTTGTTTTACCAAAATGCAATGCCTCGCATTTATCCAAATTAAACTCCATCTGCCACTCCTTAGCCCATTGACCCAATTGATCAAGGTCTCTTTGTAATCTGAGATAAAGTGATATATAGATATTGAAATTAAGAACATTCATGAATGCAGTAACTTTCATGATTTCAGGATACTACAAAGCCAATGAAGCAGTATCATGCTGGCGTGGCAACCTAGGTTGTTCGCTTCAATCTCTGTAATGAACACATCATGGTTAAGGTTTCCCAATTCAGTATGGCTCCAGGTGGGATACTCCAGTTAGCTCCAGTTTGAGGAGGATGAACTGTCTCTGCTTTTATTCATTCATTCATATCCTCATTTGCTTCCAGCAACGTTAATTTTGAAAGGATCCCTTCCCTTACCGTTCCTTTACCTTTCACCCAAAGCCAATGAGCTCATGTTTTAAAAGAAAACAAATTAATCAAACCTTCTTTTATTAGCAAAGAGTAAGTTTATTAATTACTAAATGCAAGAAGAAGTAGAAATACAACGCACACATATTAGAAATAACAGGTGAGTCCACGAAGAGTTAAAACACAGATAAATGGATCGGTCTCCAAACTCTTTGCAAAGAGCGGATATTGAACATTGCAGCTGCTGCAGTGGAGTTTACAAGTAGAGTTGATGTTGGTAGCTGAACAGATAATTTTTGAGATTCTTGGTTTTGCCGGCTGATTTGAAGTTCTTTTGTCCTGATAATTTTTGTTAGCTGGTTTGCAGCACTTGGAGTTGGAGACGGTTTTTACCTGCAACATAGGGGTACCTATGAGATAGTTATTTGACTGTGACCATTACAAAAAGCTAACACTCAAATCCAGGCTGTTATACATGGGAGCATTCAGTCCCAGTAGTCCACTCCAGTAGAGTTGAAACAGGCTTTTTAACCTGCTTGCATATTCTTCAAAAGGAAAGCAGTTTGGGATGTAATCCACAGAGGATGGCTTTCTCTTGAGCAGGGGATCATTGGACCCTTGTTATCTTTGCACTCACAACAGATCACAGTCCACTCTGTTTCAAGTTTCTTTGACACGTTGATGTGTTTTGACCCTTCGATACACAGAAATATTTTACACTTGCAGTTATTTTATGTCTGCAGCAGTCCTCTTTTTAAAAAATACTTACAGAATTAAAGTCTTAAAAAAGGTCATTGTATTTCAGGGATCCACCCCATTGTGTAACAGTATACAATATGCTGATTGAGCTAGTCAGGTTCTGTTGTAGCAGCCCATGACTAAAGTTAACAAAATGACATCTTTTAGCTAGCACAAGAAGCTGAGAGGATTTGCCAGTTATGCACAGCAGTTGTTCACATCTAGATATGTAGCATCTATTTAGAAATACTGGATAAGATGAGACACTCTAGGATGAAACATTAGGGAGGTTATTCAGGTTTCGGTAAACAGGCATTTCTCAACATATAAGCATTTTAATAAGGGACATTTTTGAAAGGCCTAGTTTAGCCACAGTCCCAAGCTTGCTATTTAATGAAAAGTAGAAGAAAAGTCTGATCCTACAGTATTCTGATTTTTTTAGGTAATTGTAAAATTAGAAAGGCAAACAACAAATTAGTGTGAAAAGGTTAGTTGTATTCCTTCAGCAAATGTTTGTAGGCAGTAAAGAGGACCAAAGCATTATTAGGGAAGATAAAATAATAAATAGTGTAAACACAACCTCCAAAAAACCATTGACACAGGAGGAGGCAGAAGAAGGTTGTAAAAAGAGATATCACAACTGAGGAGAGATAAACAATTGAAACTTAAGTGCAGATATAGGTAATTGGAACAAGTTCTTACATCCAAAGATCAAGGGAAGAGTGACAAAGACGTGTTATGGAATACAGAGTGAAGATGTGGTTCTGTTCCCTAGTTGTTTGTGGAATCTAAACAAGTTTCATTTAATGGCTTGGAGAAGTTGTAAAGTGATTGAATTTCACCCTCATCAATGGAATTTGAGTAGATTCTTTTATTAAGAACAGATAATTAGTAATGGTAAGTTTTAGAGTAGAAACAGTAAAGATTTATTTAAATACAAAACTTTAGTTTAAAATCCATTTACAGCACGTGAACAGCAAGGATTGTAAACTGCAGCTGCAAGTCAGAAGACTGATCTCAGGTTGAAGTGAGAGGGGAGTTGTTCTCAACTTGTCAACTTTGTCACTGTAACTTTATATTTAGAGTTGATTTTAAAGACTTTATAACAATTAGTAGAAATTATTATCCTCCTTTAATCTGCCATACTAAAGTTAGTACAGCATTTGGAAGAATTTTTAGTGAAAAGCAACTAATGAGGTTGTTGGTAAATAATGCGGCATAGCTGGCAAATGTCTGGAAAGGAATAAGCATTGTTAGATCCCAAAGACAGATGGTGCAGGTATCTAGCAGACATCATGAGGTTATGGGAGGACCTAAATCCATACAGCTGTCCATCATTGATTGCACGTTCACTGGATTGGATGTATAGATTAGGAGGATGTAGCTAATAATGACATCAATGCTGTATGTAATTGTTGTAACACGAAAAGCATAAAAATCTTGTATTTTTCCTGGGAACCCAGACTGTCATTGACTTCTAATCTGATCCATATTTAAAAGGGCATCTGGGCTCCATGTGAAAGCCAGATTTGGAATGGTCTCTGGTCTCTCCCACATGTGTGATAATAGAGCTCTGAACAAAGATCGCTTGTACGATGGAAAACAGAACTTAAGGCTGCTCTTTGATATTTCTCCCTACAACAGGTCCTAGAGGACATAGCTCATGGATGAGTCTGTGGCATGTGATTAGGGAACCAATAACAGGGTAAAACGTACTTGACCTCATCCTTACCAATCTTCCAGCTGCAGGTGCATCTGTCCATAACAGTATTGGTAAAAGTGAGACCGCACAGTCCTTCTGGAGATGAAGTCCTGCCTTCCCATTGAGAATACTCTCCATCATGTTGTACAGCACTATCACCGTGATAAATGGAATAGACTTCAAACAGATCTATCACAAGACTGGGCATTTAAGACTATGGGCCATCAACAGCAGCAGAATTGCACTCCTGTAACCTCATGGCCCAGCATATCCCCCCACTCAACCATTAACATCAAGCCAGGGTATCAACCCTGGTTCAATGGAAAGTGCAGGAGGGCATGCCAGGAGCAACAAACAGCAAGTGATCGACAGAGGGAAATGATCCCACAACCAATGGTTCAGATCTAAGCTCTGCAATCCTGCCCTATCCAGTCGTGAATGGTGGTGAACAATTAAACAACTGGAGGAGGAGGAGGCTCCACAAATATCCCCATCTTCAATAATGGAAGAGACCAGCACATCAGTGCAAAAGATAAAGCATCTCAGATCTAGCTTGGCCTCCTCCACTGGTCCCCAAAATTACGGATACCAGTCTTCAGCCAATTCGATTTATGCCATGTTTATATCAAGAATTGTTTGGAGGTACTGGATATTGAAAAGGCTACAAGCCCTGACAATGCTCCAGCAATAGTACTGAAGATTTGTGCTCCAGAATTTGTCACTCTCCTAACAAGCTCTTCCAGTACAGTTACAAATCTGGCATCTTCCCAACAATGTAGCAAATTGCTCCTGTACACAAAAAGCAGGACAAATCCAACCTGGTCAATCACTGCCCCGTCAGTTTACTCCTAATCAACAGTAAAGTGATGGAACTTGTCATCAATAGTGCTATCAAGCAGCACCTGCTCACTGATATTCAGTTTGGTTTCTGCCAGGGCCACTCAGCTCCTGACCTCATTACAGCCTTGGTTCAAACATGGATAAAAGAGCTGAATTCCAGAGGTGAGGTGAGAATGACAGCCCTTTACATCAAGGCTGCAACTGACCTGAGTGTGGCATCATGGAGTCTGAGCAAAACTGAAATCAATAGATATGCGGGGCAAACTCCTCGGTGGTTGGAGTCATACCTGGCACAGAGGAAAATGGCTGTGGTTGTTGGGGCTCAATCACCTCAGCTCCAGGACATCTTTGCAACAGATTCCCAAGGTAGTGTGCTACATCCAACCATCTTCAGCTGCTTGATCAACGTCCTTCCCTCCATCCTAAGGTCAGAAGTGGGGATGTTTGCCAATGTTCAGCACCATTTGCGACTCCTCAGATACTGAAGCAGTCCATGTTCAAATGCAACAAGATCTACAATAACCAGGCTTGGTCTGACAAGTGGCAAGTAACTCTATGCCACACAAATGCCAGGTAATGACCATCTTCAGTAAGTGATGATCTAACACTGTCCCTTGCCATTCAGTGATGTTACCGTCACTGAATCGCCCATTATCAACATATTTGGGGTTACCATTGACTAGAAACTCAACTGAGCTCACCACATAAAGACAGTGGCTACAAGAAAAGTCAGAGGCTAGGAGTACTGTGGAGAATAATTTACTTCCGGACTCCTCAAATACTGTCCATCATCTACAAAGCTAAAGTCAGGAGTGAGGAGGAATACTTCCCACTTGCCTGAAAGGATACAGCTCCTCCGACACCTGTGAAGCTTGACACCATCTAGGATAAATCAGCCCACTTGATTGGCACTACATCCCCAAGCATCAACCATCAATGCCCAGGAGCAGCAGTGTGTACTATCTACAAGATGCCCAACGGAAATTCACTGAAGATCCTTAGACAGCACCTTCCAAACCCAGGACCACTTCCACCTATAAGGACATGGCAGCAGATACATGGGAATACCACCACCTGTAAATTATCCTCCAATCCACTTATCATCCTGACTTGGAAATATATCTTCATTCCGTCACTGTCACTGCATCAAAATCCTGGAAATCCCTCCCTAAAAGCATTGTGGGTTAACCTACAACACGTGGCCTGCAGCAGGCCAAGAAAGCAACTCACCACCACCTTCTCAAGGGAAACTAGGCAAGGGCAATAAATGCTGGCCAGCCAGTGACACCCATGTTCCATGAGTGAATAAAAAAAAGCCAACAAATTTTCAACTGCCTATGGTCCCCATTATCAGCTTTTTTCTCCTTCCCTGGCTTACCATTATCCAACCCTTTGTTTGCCTAATGGTTGTTCTCTCTCTGGGTTCCACCTTCATTTATTGTGTAATCCTTTACCCCACCCACCTCCTATCTTGAGCATATATGCGTTTTCCTCGCTACAACTAGTTCCAATGAAGGGTCACGGGACCATGTTGACTCTGCTTTCTCTCCACAGATGCTGCCAGGCCTACTGAGTTTCTCCAGTAATTTTTGTTTCTCTTTCTTACTTGTATGCTCACTTGTTATATCTCAGCTGGAATATTGTGTACAGCTGTGGGTGCAGGAAAGGTGTCAATGCATTGGAGGGACTGCAGAAGTGATTTGCAAGAATGGTTTGAGGAATGAAAAATTTCAGTTATGAGGATAGATTAGGAATTTGAGACTGTCCTCCTTGAAAAGAAGAAGGCTGAGAGGATATTTGATACAGGTTTAGGAAATGACTAGCAAACTGGAAAGAGGCAGAAGCAGTTCCTGCTCATAAAAGGAACACAGACGAGAGGACATAGATTTAAAGTGATGTGCAAAAGAATCAAAAGTAATGTATTTTTGCACAGTGAGTGGTTGGAGATTGGAAGGCAGTGTGGTGGAGGCAGTTCAATAAAGACATTCATTAGGGCTTTGGATGATTATTTGGGTAAAAATAATGTGTAAGGTTATGGGGAGAGAACAGAAAATTGGCACTTGATAACGATGCTCCATGGGCTAAATGGCCTCCTTCAATGCCATAACAATTCTGTGATTCTGTGACTTTCCTAGCTATCATTGTGTTGCCTCCAAATTTAGCATTCTTTTGCTCCCCTCATCCAAGTCATTGGTGTAAATTGTAAAAATGTTGAAGCCCCAGCACAGTTCCCTGCAGGATTCCACTGGTCACATGCTGTCAATCAGATGAAGACCTATTTATGCACACTGCTTTTTGCCAGCCAGCCAATCTGTTATCCATGCTAAGATGTTACCCCCACACCACAAGCTTGTATTTACTGCAATAAATTTTGATGAGCACCTTATCAGATGCATGTTACTCCTTCAAAGCACTCCAATAAATTGATTAAACATGATTTCCCCTTCTTGAAACCATGCTGAATCTTCCTGATTATGTTGAGATTTTCTAAGTGTGTGGTTATAACTTCCTTAGTTATTCATTGTAACACATTTCCCATGTCAGATGGCCTCAAGCTAATTGGCCTAAAGTTTCCTATTTCCTGCTTAGCTTTCTTCTTGAACAGAGGCGTTATATTTGCTACTTTCTATACTGCCTTTCAGTGATATAATTGAAAGCATTTCATGGTCTTATGGACACCCAACTGGTACTGTCTGATCACCTCTCTCGACTCCTCCACTACTGCTGAATGTTTATCTGATATCCAGCACTAAATGAGCAATCATTTCCTCTGTTTAAAAATTGGGAAGACTGATTTTGGTTCCAAATTGTACTCTCTGGCTACCAATAATATCCCTCTCCCTGGCAAGAGGCTGACACAGTCCTTGTATGTTTGTATGCTTCTACCTAAAAATGAGTTTTCATGCTTACATATAAGCAATTTCTAAGGCCTAGGTAGCATCTCCTGATTTTGTCCCTTCTCAGCTCATATGCTACAAATCCCTCATTAGTGCCTTTGTACTTCTAGAATCTACTATTCCAGTACACTCCATCTCGTGCATTCTCCATAAATTGCAAAAACACTGTTACCCACTTCTTTACTTGCACCAAGTGCCTCTGCGTTCAGGAACAAGAACAGAAGTTGCTGGAAAAGACCAGTAGGTCTGGCAGCAGGTGTGAAGAAAGAAGCAGAGTTAACATTTCGGGACCAGTGACACTTCCTCAGAACTGATGGTAGCTGGGAAAATGTCGGTTTATATGCTGAAAAGAGGAAGGGGCATAGAAGTGAGCTGCGTGGGGCTGGGGGACTATCAGCTTGGAAGCAGTCCGGAGTTGGGGGGGTGGAGGAGCAGGTCACCAGATGATATGAGATCAGTTACCATAGTTGATACGCTGGCCTGAGATGTCATGGTCCATGGGAAGATAGGAGGAGGTATCTGAGAGCTGGCGCTGAGCCTCTGCAATGTAGAGGTCAGTACGCCAGACTTCAACAGGACCACCCTTATCGGCAGGTTTAATAATAAAGTCAGGGTTAGATCTAAGCGCACGAAGTGCAGTCAGTTCGAAGAGAGATAGTTGGATTTAGTGAGGGGGGTGGAGCAGAGAAATTGAGGCAACCAATATTATGTTGACAGTTCTCAATGAACAGATCGAGTGCAGGTAAAAGGCCAGAGGGAGGGGTCCGGGTGGAGGGAGAATGTTGAAAATGGGCGAAGGGGTCTGAGGAATGGGGAGAGGATTCTTGTGCAAAGAAATGGGCATAGAGGCGATGACAGCGTATAAACTGACGTTTTCCCAGCTACCAACAGTTCTGAGTAAGGGTAACCCGACCCGAAACGTGAACTGATTTATTCTTCACAGATGCTGCCAGCAACTTCTATTTTTGTTCCTGATTTACAGCATCCACAATTCTTTTGGTTTTTATTTGCTTCAGCGTTCACCTATCCTGCAGTCAATTCTCACTGGCTTAAATTGGCTTCCGGGCAAGCAATAAGACTATATGATGTTTAAGCAGAAGTAGGCCATTCAGCGAGATGGTGGCTGATCTGATTATCCTTAAATCTACTTTCCCGCATTTTCTCTTGACTCTCCTTTCCTTACCGATTAAAATTTGTCTATTTTGGCCTAGAATATACATAGTCATCCAGCCTCGAAAGTCCTCTGTGGTGAAGAATTCCACAGATTTACTACTCTCTGAAAGAAGAAATTCCGTTTTATCTCTGTCTTAAATGTGCAATCCCTTACTATTCTGAATTCATGCTCTTTGATCCTAGATTCTCCCATAATGTCTTGGTTTTAAAATTCTTGTCTTACTTTTCAAATCCCTCAGGAAAATAATGCCACAGAACAAATAGAGGAGAAAAACTGGAGATAAAGCCAATAAAATTTGTTTCTTTCACTGAATTTTCACTCTCAGATAATCCACAATAACACACTAAATATACATCTCACATATTTAAAAATGGTCAGAGCGAGACACTTAAAATCACACATTCCCAATAAATTTAATTTTTGACATATTTACACTTTAAAAAGGAATACTGCTCTCACAGTATGGGAAAGTAAAATCGTTTACAGCCTAAATTATATTGTTTATGAGACATTACTACACTATTTACAACATGAAGCTGTTGTGAGAGTCTCTGAGCAGCTTCTCCACTTTCTGGAGGGCGGACTCTTTGTTCTGGGGGGTGTGTTTGCAACCCGGACACTTGAAGCGGGGCCCGGAAGTGCCGGGTTGGTCCTCCTGAATGAGATTCCGGGTGGATTCGGGCTTAGTACCGTTCAGGCGATCCATGTTGGTAAGGAGCTGCTTGATGTGTCACTGGGTGGAGGTCCTGGGTCCTGACTCAGGGCTTCTGTGCCGGGAATTCTCAGCCGTGAACAGAGGGCGCAGGTTGAACCTAGAGCTTGGCCCGGCCCGGCCCGGCCTCCTTCACCCCCCCGGGGCCGCCGGCTGTTCACCTGAGGGTTTTCCTCGGCCTCTCTCTGAATGTCAGCAGCTACCGGGTCCTCACTGTTCAGCCTTGGTGCCGTATGTCCGAACCGACACCAGCCCCATTAACTGCAGCTTGTCCCCTCTCCCTTTGCGATCTTTTCAGTGTGAAAGGAGGGCACTGCAGTCTTGTCCTTGCAGCATGTCCGGACGTTTGTATTTCTAATGGGTGTCAATGACCTGCAGCAAAGGGCAGAATCTGCTGTGAGTGACACCTCTCTCGTTTCTGGATTCTGCCCTCACTTGTCGTCCTTTTACCAGGCCCTCCAGTTTGAGGTGGTACGAAGTAGCTTTAAGCTTCTTCCCTTCCGAAGAAGCGTCGCTGGACTCCAAGTGTTAACTCTCCACAGATCCTACCCGACCTGCTGAATTTTTCCAGCAATTTCTGTTTTTGTTAATGGTTTGCGTTGGTTTGGACTAGCTGTCGGTTACATTTACTAATGACACATCCAAATTATGCCAATCCCTTTTACTGTTATCAACAAATACACTCTCAATTTTTTTTTCGCTTTGTCTGAATTTCTATAACATTTAGGCAATTTTAGTCTTCTGCTTTAATATCTCTGATCATTGATAAGTGAGTCAAATTGTTTTGTGAAAGTATTGATTGGCATCAACTTTTTTTCCCCATTTTATATCTGCTCTTTCTTTATCTTTAGGACATTGCCTCAAATACTCAGAACAGAACAAGAACCAATTCTTTTGTGGTGCATAAGATTCAGGAAACGTGTGTAAACCAGCAACACTTCTTTCTACTGTTAACCTTGTACTTCCAAATCAACCTGACTGTCTGGCCACTACTCACTCCAAGCATCAGTGATTGGAAGTTTTCTGCCATGACCCAACTTTTCAATTTGGAAGGTGGACCGCCACTTTAATTTCATCTTGTAAGATTAGGTTCTTTTCAATTAAACTTTCTCTCAAATATTTCACAGGCCACAAAAAGGTTTTTTTAAAATCCATATTTATGCATATAATTGTACAATGTACTTGTCAGAAAAATAATTTAACACTAAGAATGCTTGAATGTTTGTGGGCTTAACAGGCTGTATAATTTGAAGCACGGTTGAGACCAAATAATTTGATGATCGGTACTGTTATGCATATAAATGATTTGGACGTAGACCCATAACCAACAACCCAACAAATGACCCACTAAAATTCTGTCTCTGTTGTTCAATTGCTCTTCAGGGTTTGAAGAATAATCTAAGACATTCTTTCAGTGCAATATTGATGAGCTGTATTGTCCTTTACGTTTCAGCTATGCAGTCTTACAGCTAAGTCTAATTGATGATCAGTTATAGGTGTGTGGCGCTATGGCTAGCCTTTCACTTCTAGCACTTGGGGTCAAATTCAATCCAGTATCACTTGTGCCATAAGTTTAATCAGCCTCCATTTTTAATTGCCATCCAGAATAAAGCTGCTAATGTGGGAAAGAAAATCTATGACTAAGAATTACTGTTGAGACAGTGTGGAGTGTGGCTTTGATCTGGTTTGATTGTGCTTAATCTTGGAGTCTGTAATGCTGTTAATATGTTGGAAAAGTTCCCAGCAAACTTTATTTGTTAATGGAAATCTTAATGCATTGATCACATATAAAATATATAATCAGAGAAATTTGTACCACAGCAGGAGGTCATTTGGGCCACCAGTTATCCAAGTTCTTTGAAGGGGTAATTGTGCTTTTGCCCTGTGGGGAAAAAGATTGCTAATTATATGACTAAAAACTGCATCTGCAACTAATGGGAGTATTTCTTGCTGCACTTAAAGCTGACATAAAATATAACTTTATTGATCAGAACTTCTGTTGCTTTTACCATGGTGGCACAGTGGTTTGGAGCGGCACAGTGGTTAGCACTGCTGCCTCACAGCGCCAGGGACCTGAGTTCAGTTCCACTGTCTGTGTGGAGTTTGCACATTCTCCCCATATCTGTGGGGGTTTCCTCAGGGTGTTCGTTTTCTCCCACAGTCCAAAAATGTGCAGGCTAGGTGGATTGGCCATGCTAAATTGCCCATAGTGTTCAGGGATGCATAGATTAGGTGCGCTATCGGGGGTGGGTCTGGGTGAGATGCTGTGAGGGTTGGTGTGGACTTGTTGGGCCAAAGGGCCTGTTTCCACACTGTAGGGATTCCATGATCAAGATTCCTTTTTCAGATAGGAATTGCTTCGTTATTTTGAATTTGGATGTATGGATAATACGGAATTCTCTATCGGAGTTTGAGTTAATGTCAGCTTTAACTTTAGAATTGGAAGTATAATGACCGCTTGTGAAAATGTTCTGTTTTGTTTCAATTTATGAAGAAAAATTGTGTGCTGAACATTTTATACCACATCAGAATTCGATGCACATGAGAGCTGAATACATTGAAGGAAAATTGATATATTTTACTAGAAATGATATGGACTAAGCAGGACTGCTTTTTGACACGTACCAGTATTAGTTGCTTAACAAAATTAAAAATATTACATGAAAAGACTTTTGAAAATATTTTGAAACAGAAACAGCAAGAACAAAGAAGGCTCGAAAAATCAGTGAAGGAGCATTTCAAATCATCTAGAAGTGAGGTCAGAGATCTACATAGCTGATGGACTAAAAAAGTAAAAGTGATTAAAGGTAAACAAAGGAACTAGTAGCCTTATCAGGAGAAATAAAATTAACACGTCTTCGAACTATAAAAGCAATGAGGTGCAATCAGAAATTGGGAAGGTGAAGTTCATATTCAAAATACAGAACAAAGGTGATGGGCAAAATGTGTTCAGGTAAAATGTTGTAAGAAGAAAGATGTTGTTAAACCCACAAGGATCAGAAAAGATTTACAAGGATGTTGCTGGGGTTGGAGGGTTTTAGCTGTAGGGAGAGGCTGAATAGGCTGGGGCCATTTTCCCTGGACCATCGGAGGCTGAGGGGTGACCTTATAGAGGTGTATAAAATCATGAAGGGCATGATAGAGTGTATGACCAAGATCTTTTTGCGTGCGCGCGCTCTCTCTTTCTCTCTCTCTCTCTCTCTGTCGTTCCCCCTCCAGCTGTCTCACCAGTTAGCTATTGCTGTACCAAATATATCTTGGCAGCAGAATTTACCATGTTGTTCTGACATAGGAATTATGAGAATTTGCAGTAGTATTTATCTTGAAGATAATTTCAGCCACTAAATTTTCCTTCCTTGGTTTCTAACAGGTTTCTTTCAGTATCTGATTAAGGCTCACTTCAAAATTTGGACTCTGCTAAGATTTTTGTGCATTTTGGTGAAATTTGTGGCTAGTTTTATTGGTTTCAATCCCAGTCAAACCCCCAACTTCTGTCACAAGCAAGGAGAGCTGAACTTAATTATTTTTACTCTTTTTCTCTTCAGTTGATAATGGAGGTGGCTTTTACTTTTCTTATTTTTCCTTTGCAGTTTTAAAAATATATCATCATGTGTTTCCCTGAACCCTGTTAGCAACATCCAATGTAAAATGACTCATAGCAAATTTTTTAGGGTAAGAGCAAAGTTAATGTTAGGGCCCTGAGGAGTTT
Source organism: Rhincodon typus (assembly GCF_021869965.1). Taxonomy (NCBI): domain Eukaryota; kingdom Metazoa; phylum Chordata; class Chondrichthyes; order Orectolobiformes; family Rhincodontidae; genus Rhincodon; species Rhincodon typus. The sequence goes on from NW_025967338.1 coordinate 12,637, forward strand.
TGTCGAACAGAGAGATCTAGGAGTGCAAGTACATAGCTCCTTGAAAGTGACATCACTGGTAGACAGAGTGGTGGTGAAGGCGTTTGGCATGCTTGCCTTCATCAGTCAGACCATTGAGTACAGGAGTTGGAACTTGATGTTACAGCTGTACAAGACATTAGTAAGGCCACATTTGGAGTACTATGTACAATTCTGCTTGCCCTGCTTTCAGAAGGATGTTATTAAACTGGAAAGGGTTCAAAAAAGATTTACAAGAATGTTACCAAGACTGGAAGGTTTGAGTTTGAAGGAGAGGCTGGGACTTTTTCCCTCGAGCCGTGGAGGCTGAGGGGTGGCGTTATAGATGTTTATGAAATCAAGAAGGGTGTGGATAGGGTGAATAGCCAAGGTCTTTTTCCCAGGGTAGGGGAGTCTAAAACTAGAGGGAATAGGTTTAAGGTGAGAGGAGAAAGATTTACAAGAAACCTGAGGGGCAACTTTTTCACACAGCGGGTGGTGCATATATGGAACAATCTGCCAGAGGAAGTGGTAGCAGCACGTATAATTACATTTAAAAGACATTTGGACAGAAAAGGTTTAGAGGGATATGGGCCAAATGCAGGTAAATGAGACTAGTTAATTTTAGGAAACCTGGTCAGTATGGACAAGTTGGGCTGAGTGGTCTGTTTCTGTGCTGTATGACTCTAAAGTTATGTTTATTATTGCATTAAAAACTTGGGTTGGTTTGCAGTATCTCTCACATTGTCTCTTTCTCTCTCATACACACCTGCAATGCAGAACGAACAGAATAAGGAAGGGTGGGAAATTACAAATTAATTAAAGTCAAAGATATTTAAATTGGCTAACGTGAATTTGAGAGTCCAGTACATTTGATATCTAGTGGAGGTTATTTCAGTTGACTATACAAAATAAGTCCCTTTCATAGGAGCATAGATACAGTCAAATGGCTGGTTAAGATGCAGTAATTGTAAGCTGGAAATTGGTCTATTTTAAATGGGAAATACAGGATTCTTTGCAGAAATTAGGCTTTTCATATAAACTTCGATCAGAGGCAGGTATGAGCTAAGTTTGGAGCTGCTTGCCATTTTGGTGTTAGACTAAGAAAGAAGATAAAGGCAATTTAAACAAACTAGTTTCATTTACATGCTTGGAGCTTCCGCCTTAGTCACACAACTAAGAACGTGGGTTTTGATGTTCCGTCAAAACCTTTTATGGTTTGTAACAGAATCTGTGGAGTCATTAGCACAAAGTCGAGTGTAAATGCATTTTCGCGGTTTCCTTTGCTGTGAGCATTCATTCATGGGATGAGGGCGTTGCCAGCTAGGCCAGCATTTATTGCCCATCCCTAATTGCCCAGAGGGCAGTTAAGAGTTAAGCTGTGAGGTTGCTGTGGGTCTGGAGTCGCATGTAGGTCAGACCAGGTATGGATGGCAGTTTCCTTCCCTAAAGGACATTAGTGAACCAGGTGGGTTTTTTTCCAATAATTGACGATGCATTCATGATCATCATTAGACTCTTTAATTTCAGATTTTTATTGAATTTCAATTCCCGCCATGGCAGGATTCGAACCTGGGTCACCAGAACGTTACCTAGGTTTCTGGGTTATGTGTACGGTGATAATACCATTAGGCCTTTGCCTCCCCCTCAAATGCTTACACAAGTGTTTCAAATGGGATTCCTTTACAATGCAAGGAGATGAATTCATTTTTGTCAGATACGTACTGGAAATTTCTAGAGGCAGCCATCTTTGTGGGGTCATTATTTTTTTAAATAACAATCGTACATATAATGTACTAAAGTTTGCATTCTCTCAGTTCATGACATAGCTAAAATAGATTTATCTGAGTGACCTAATTGTAAATAAGTACGGTTAGAAGACATTTTCAATCATGTCCTAGTTTCTTTGGTGTACAATTGTCAGTTTCTGACTTAACTCAGTGCTGATTTGTAGCCTTGCACCTTTGAAGGATTGCGAAAGGGCCCATTAGCAGAAACTGGCACAACCAGTAGGAATTCCTGGCCTTCGAGAATATTTTTGTTGCCTTGACATTGCTGTTGTCAATGAGCTTAAACAAGCCTAGGGCACATAGGAAATCAAGAAGAAATTGATTCTGGGTCCTCTGCCTATCAGTGCAAGTAAGCTGTTTAGAAAATTTGCAATATTTGCTTAAGAAGCAACCGCTTTATCTGTCTCTTTTTACCTTCCCATTCCCCCCTAAATCTTCATATTTTTTCAGTTATTTAAATCACTTGATACAGGGTGTCCATAAAGTTGAAAGGTCAAGACATGAAAGATGGAGGGTAACTAGTCTGCTGGTGGAAGGGCCAGGAACCAGACAACTTGATTTAAGGTGAATTCTGAAAGAACCAAAGGTGACAGGAAGAAAAGTTGTTTTTTTTCTCAGTGACAGGGTTTTGGGCAAGAGACAATTTTCTTTTTGAAAGCTTCAGGACTGGATGTTTGTTTGGTTTTGCTTGATAATTATTCTCCAGTTATCAATGTTTTGAAAGTTCTGAAGGAAGAATCCTAGTCTGTAAGCAATAAGTAAAAGTTTCCAGAGGTCTGTGGAAGACATTTGCATTGACCAGTGACTTCGAAATTTAAACAAGACATACAGTCCTTTGTGCCTTTAATTTAACTCATCATCCAATTTCGTGAAGGTCCGGTATTCATCTTTAAAATGGAAAATTAATTTTTATTCTCTTTTTTTTTTAATTTGTCTCTTAACTGTGTGCACCAATGGAGGTTTATGATCAAAGAAGTTTGAACTTAGATGTTAGATTGCCTTGTTGCTTATGTGTTCAGCTAAAGTTACATTATTAATAAAGTGTAATAACCTTGTTATTTGTAAAATCTGGTTAGGAGCAATTGAACAATTTTGAAGGTTATTGAATGTTTTAGTTTCACTGTACTGCAAATCCAGTGATTCCTTTCCCCTTTTTGAAGCTGGCATTTGTGTATTTTTAGTGCCCCCAGGAGGTCACCGTACTTCTGCCATGTGGGAATGATCTCACCCGTATACACCAGACATCAGGAATGTCAGTTAGATTTTCTTGATTATTCAGTCTTTTCCTTCCCTTCATTTCTCCAAGTGCATAGGTAGGTTATAATGGTCAATGCTGGACCTCAAAGGCAGGGTTGAAAATACAAATTCAGTGATGCATCTGCCATTGAATCACAACACTTGGTGTGTTAGAAATGGTAGTCCTAACTATATACACAGACTTGACTGAATAAAGAAAATGGTGTTGCTCGGGTAGGAGGGTTTGAGCTATAAGGAGAGTCTGAATAGACTGGGGCTATTTTCCCTGGAGTGTCAGAGGCTGAGGTGTGACCTGATTGAGGTTTATAAAATCGTGAGGGGCATGGATAGGGTAAATAGACAACGTTTTTTCCCTGGGGTGGGGAGTCCTAAACTAGAGGGCATAGGTTTAAGGTGAGGGGGAAAAATTTAAAAGGGACCTAAGGGGCAACTTTTTCACGCAGAAGGTGGTGCGTGTATGGAATGAGCTGCCAGAAGAAGTGGTGGAGGCTGGTACAATTACAACATTTAAAAGACACCTTGATGGTTATATGAGTAGGAAGGGTTTAGTGGGATATGGACCAAATGCTGGCAAATGGGACTAGATATATTTAGAATATCTGGTCAGCATGGACGAGTTGGACCAAAGGGTCTGTTTCCATGCTGCATATCTTTATGACTCTATGAAGACTGAAGTAGTGTGGAAAATTGTTCAGGGTATTTGCTGAGTTAATGTTACTTATGAGTGTAACACTGATAGCTTGTTCACTATTCTGTTACTACTTTGTGTTTTAATCAGACTGCTTTTGATTAATTGATATTGCATTCTGTATAAAAGTCCAGTTTTTAAATTTAAATTTTTATTTCTAACTTTGTTTTTTTTTTCTGGTACATTACAACTTATTCAGTTATACTGAGAATAAACTGGACATCAGCTTTGTGCTGCATGGATATTGTGCTTTATGATGTAACAACATTTGATTCTTTGAAGATTTACATCACAAAGCATGACCTCCAAAATATCAAGATGGTTTTATTAATTGGGCAGAAACATTTTCATTTCTTTGAATGTAAATCCACTGTTTTTAATGGGAACTGACTTTGTTATGCGCATCTTTTTTCTTTCTTTACTTACTTTCAACTTTGGCAAAACTAGCACTTAACGTACACTTGAAAATAAAAATGGAATTGTTATCTTGCTCTCTAGATCTGGATGAATTAAATGAGATCACTTTGTAAACCTGTGTTGCTCTAGGTAATAACCTGAATTGAGTATTTAACTCTGTGTGATGCTGTGTAACCCTTAATTACTGCTAATAGAGATTGCATATTTTTAATTCTAGATTGTATAAGAATTGCATGCATGCTATTCGTGCATATGCATCATTTTGATCCTACTCTTGTTTTCTATGAACTTGATTATCCTGCCGAACCAGTTGTCTTATTTTGACCTTTTGGTGGAATACCATGTATTAGGAAAGTTACTTAATTAGCATCACATCCCTTGCCAATCCTTGTAAAAGATGATGGTATATTTAAGAAAAATATGTTCAGTAGATATTACCAGTAAGTGAAAATCGAAACAACGTATAGTAATCTAATTCTTAGGAAAAGGAAGCCTAAGGCAGCTGAAATGAAATGTTCACTATTCTAATTTTACTTTTATGTATGTTCCAACTTCCTTAGAATTATTTTGTCATCACTGTAAATATAGCTACTTTACACCATTTCATGTATTTCAGTTGCTTACCACTAGCAAGATGGTGTGTCTTAATACAGCTAATAATGAAGCAAATCATGTCAAACAGCAATCTTTGGATCTTTGCATTTAAACACACATCTGCCATTCCCCAGACGTTGCAGTATTTTATGCGTGGATAAGCGTCAGTGCCATTAGAATCACATCTCTTTCACAGCAAATTCAAGAACTCCAACTTTTGATTGATAGATTCTAGCCTATGTGGTACTTAATGTTAGTGTTTACTTACGTAGCTAACTAATGATTCTTATGTGAATCAGACTTTTAAGAAGTAGTAACTGATGAGTGGTCTGTATTGTTGGCAAGATCTAACTCATTTTGAATAAATAAGAACTTTTTACTTATAGTGCATTGCATTAGTATGTAAGAATGACAAGTGCAACAGCTTTTAAGTTGTCCTTATTACGATGAGCCCATTGTATTTATATAGCACTGATGCTTATTTTTCTTTGTTTCATTCTACCTGTAGCTTTCTGGCAAACACTCTGAAGCGCTATTGGTATTAAAATGAAGTTCTCCGCACAAAGACTATACTCATTGTCACGAACCATTCACCACCTGAATACACCGTGCATTAATTCTCGCAGGCTACACTGGAATTCTGCAGCTCGGCCATACTCCACTTTCAAGAGATTTTCACTGAGGACAGCCAAGCCACTTGCTTTGAAAGTTGAATACTATCCTTATAGAAATTTCATTCTAGCTAGATTGGCAACGCGACTGTTAAAAATTCGCTATCTTGTACTGGGATCAGCAGTAGGCGGTGGTTATACAGCAAAGAAGGTATGTCAGGAACCTACAGTACAAAATATAAATGAAAATGCTAAGAAAATAAGAAAGACCTAATGCGAAGGACGGTATTTTCCTGAACTTATCAGGAGTTATTTATGTGATTCTGCTTCTTACTTCAAAGATACGGCAAAATCTGAAGATTAAATTTAATTGGTGGATGTATTATTGATTATATAAAGACATATAAATTATTTGATAATTCTTAGTAATTGTTAAATATGTCTTAATTTCTTTAATACTTTGCTTGTTTGTTTTCTTCTGACCTGAATATTTGCAACTTTTCTATCAGAAGGATGTTGTGAAGCTTGAAAGGGTTCAGAAAAAAATTTACAACGTTGTTGCCAGGGCTGGAGAGTTTGAGCTATAGGGAGAAGCTGAACAGGCTGGGGCTATTTGCCCTGGAGTGTCGCAGGCTGAGGGGTGACATTATAGACATTTATAAAATCATGTGGGGCATGGATAGGGTGAACCGACAAGGTCCTTTCTATGAGGTGGGGGAGTCCAAAACTAGAGGGCGTAGGTTTAAGGTGAGATGGGAATGATTTAAAAGACACCTAAGGGGCAACTCTTTCGCACAGTGCATGTATGGAATGAGCTGCCAGAGGAAGTGGTGGAGGCTGGGTCACTTGGCAACATTTAAAAGGCATCTGGATGGGTATATGAATAGGAAGGGTTTAGGGGAAAATGGGCCAAATGCTGGCAAATGGGACTAGATTTATTTAGGATATCTCGTCGACATAGACGAGTTGGACTGAAGTGTCTGTTTCCATGCTGTACAGCTCAATGACTCTAAGGAAGTTTCTTGTGCATTTTCATTTGTTAGACATATGACCAATGGAAGGAAATGATGCCAGATCTAACAGCATACAAGTGGATAATTCCAGATTTTATCTGGGAGCTGGATGAACATATTAACTTTGGTGAGCTGGTTTTAATGTGGTTATACAGTAAATCTTCAGTATCCGCGAAATTCAGAATCGCAAATTTGCCTATCTTTGCCAAAAAATAAGTGTCAACAAAATTCAACATCCATGGGCAAAACTTGCATATCCTCGACTTTTAACTTAATTTTAAATGAGCTTCCCATTCACGAATTTCATCATTCGTGGGGTTTCTCAGGAGCGGAACCCTTGCAAAAATGGAGGAATGCCTGCATATTCAAAAGTATTATAGATATAATATTTGTTCAAAATACGTTCATCTATAATAAAGTTGTTTTGCGTGTTATTTTTGGCTTATTAAGTCTGAACTGCCGAAAATGCTATACTACCTACACTAGTCCAACCTTCCTGCACTAGGCCCAAAGCCTTGAATGTTATGATACTTCAAGTGCTCATCCACGTACTTTTTGAAGGTTCTGACATTTCCTGCCTCTACTACCCTCCCAGGCAGTGCATTCCAGTCCCCCATCACACTCTGGGTGAAAAAGTTTTTTCTCAGTTTCCATCTAAACCTCCCTGTTATTGACATTTCAACTGAGGCGAACGGTTGTTTTCTATTCAAATTGCCCATGCCCCTCACGATCTTGTACACCTCTATCAGATACCGCCCCCTCTAATTTCTCTGCTTTAAAGAAAATAACCCAAGCTTATCGAACCTGTCTTTGTAGCTAAAATGCTCCATCCCAAGCTACATCCTGGTGTATCTCCTTTGCACCCTCTCCAGTGCAGTCACATCCTACTGTATAGTGACCAGAACCACGCACAGTACTCCAGCTGTGGTCTAATTAGAGTTCTGAACGGCCCCAACTTGACCTCCTTGCTGTTATAATCTGTGCCGTGATTAATAAAGGTAAGTGTCCCGTTTGCTTTCTTAACACCCGTCCTTAACTACCTGTCCTGCCACTTTGTAGGATCTGTGGACCAGCACCCCAAGATGCCTCCGTTCCTATGAGGCTCCTCGTTTTCTGCCATTCATTGAGTACTCCCTTGTCATCTTCTTCCAAAGTGCATCACGTCATATTTCAGGGTGAAATTCCATCTGCCACTGCTCTGTCCATCTGAGCAACCTGTTTATATCCTCCTGTAACCTAACACCTTCCTCCTTACTGTCAAATACCTATGTGTCACCTACTCATATCCTCCAGCATTCTCATTTACGTCATACTACAAACAATAAGGGACCCAGTACTGTTCCCTGCATGGATAGAAAAGTATGTTTGAAAATTGGACCTGGATTTTGTATTGAGAATAATTGCAAAACTACCAACATTTGCACAATACAGTTAAAGATGAGTTTAGAAATTGATGTCCATAATTTTATGCGTTAGAGAGTGTGACTCTGAATATTGTACCATCAGAATGCAATCAATTAAAAATTATTGAACTGACAAACTTCATTCTTTTAGGAGTCTTTAAAGGTCTAAAAGCCTTTGAAAGCTTAGTTTGAGGGATCAGATGTTACTGAGATTTTAATGGTATACTAGGTTCAGGTTCACTACCACAAGCCTTTCTAGTTCTGATTCGAGTTATTATATAAATATTGAATGCCAAATACCATATCATCTTCAGAAATTTTGCTTTTTAAAAATACTTTGTGTTTTAGCTTCTACCTCTATTCCAAGGTTATCCCCTAATCATTTATTTAGCTATCTGTCAAACATTTAAGTTAATGTGAAGGGATTCAGTTTTAACCTGCTGTCTTGCTAGGTATTCGAATACTCTAATATTATTGGCTGCTTCCTACATTTGGTGACATTGTTGTTGTTGGACAGCTAGAGATCCCTTTGACTTCTAGTTAGTTTGAAACTGTGTTGCGAAGAGAGAAGTCTGTGCCATAAAATTTGAGGGCAGCAGCAAGTGCTGTTGTTTCACTGCTGACTGCAAAATCTAGCCCATTAAGATATGTACTTAAATATTTACTGTAAAACAGGTGATTAGGTAATTGTTTTGGACGGCATGCCATTTTTCAACTCAGCCTTAAGATAATCCATGTCATAATTTTTAGGCTTTTTCGTTTATGGAAGAAATGGAGACTTACAATTTAGTTCAATATTAATTATTGAAGCGTACAGACTTTAGAAATTATTTTACAAGTTTAGAAAGGAAACATTTAGAATATGTGTAGTTTAGAGGAAAGCTGCCTGAATTTCTCAGTAAAAATGAGGCCTCCGTTCTCTCCCCTTCCCCACTTCAACTGTGGTTTTGCAATGTTAGCATTCATTTCAAGAAGGCTGGAATACAACAGTAAAAATGTACTTCTGAGGCTGTATAAGGCTGCGGTCAGACTGCATTTGGAATATTGTGAGCAGTTTTGGGCCCTGTATCTCATGAATGATGTGCTGATGTTGGAGGAGGTTTGAGGAGGTTTACAAGGCTGATCCTGGGGTTGAAGGGGTTTGAGGTGTGGTTGAGGAATATGGACTGTACTCAATGGAATTTAGAAGGATGAGGAGGGATCTAATTGAAACTTACAAAATGCTGAGAAGCCTGGATAGAGTGGAGAGAAGATGTTTCCACTTGTAGGAGCAATTGGGACCAAGGGCCATCGTCGGAATGAAGGAACTAAGATGAATAATTTTTTCAGCCAGAGGGTAGGTAATCCCTGGAACTCATTGCTGCAGACGTCTTTGGAGGCCAAGTCATTGAGTGTCTTTAAGACAGAGATAGGTTCTTGATTGGTAAGGGGATTAAGGGTTATGTGAAGAAGGCAGGAGAATAGGTTGAGAAACGTATCAGCCATGATCGACTAGTGGAGCAAACTTAATGGTCCGAATCGCCTAATTCTGTTCCAATGTTTTATAGTCTAAGAAACTAAGTGGCTCATTTCCTGGAAGAAAAGCCTAGATCTAGGGATCGTGGTCTCAGGATAAGGAGTTGGCCGTTTTCATTTGAGATGAGGATAAATTTCTTCAGTTGGAAAATTGTCAATCTTCAGAATTCTGTACTCTAGTAGCTGGATTTTCAATCATTTGAGTATATTCAATAGATTTTAGAGCATTAAGGAAAGCAAGCGACATGGTAGTGATTTGGGAAGGTACGGTTAATGTGGAAGATTAGCCATGATCTTATTGAATGAAACATAGACCCATACAACTAATTGTTTATTATATTCCCGCAACTGCTTCTGCCTGAAGGCAATAGTGAATACCAATATAAAATGTGTGTTTTAATACGTTTTAACTTTATTTTTAGAAAAATTTAGGGAAATGTTCTCTGATGCAGAACTTGCTAAATTGCTGCCTGATTTCGACAAGGTTGGAGAAAGCCTGAATCAGCTCAAAAGTCTGCTATCTCCAGGTTGGTATCTGCTTTGGATATATTATGAGAGCTATGTGAAAAGGCTTTGAAGGTGATGAGTTATCCTGTTGCTTGACATGGCATTTTTTAATACATTATGCTGTGGGAACCTTCTGATAAGTTGCAAATCTTAGTTACTATTGTAAATAGATGTATATTCAGCTCAGGCCTTTGAAAAATATTTCACAAATAGACGCAAGGTACCTTTGAAAAAGATAATTATCTTTGCAGGTTATAACCAAAATACCAACTGAAAATGCACATCCTCATTCCAAAAGTACTGGAAAATGCAACCTGTTTCAGTGCAGCAGCAACATATGCACTGTTTTTCAAAAACCAAGATTATCAGATTTTGAACTTGAAAAAATAATCGTGGAGGAGCATGTGTGAGAGCAGAATCTGCAACTAACTATATCCACCCAATTATTTACACAAGTTATGTAAGTGGCATTCATTTTGAATATATGAACTAATTGCTTAAAAATTCCAACTCAGTTTGGATTCTGAGCAACTTTTTTGAAGCATCCCCTGTTCTCATGGCAAATAAACTTTGTTGTTTCAGATTAAAACTCAAGCTTGCGTTAAATCCACAAATGATTTACCTACTGTCCAAAATATTAAACAAAATGCTAAGTCTAATATGGGCACGTGTGAACTGTACTTTTCTTAATACAAAAGTAAGCATTGTTTAAGTGATGAATCAATCCTAGTTTAAGTAAGCGACCACTTACCCAGACCTCGAGTATTCCTGTACCCAATATCCACCAAACTGCTAATCGCCTATTGCTTGTCTTATTTCCAGTGCTTACTGACCAACTAGTTTCCTGTCCTCAGCTGCTTCCCCACAACTTTGAAAGCTGTTTCATCACCTCTTGCTCAAAAGGAGGAATTTCATTTTTTCCATTCTCATTGAAGCAAAGCATCTTCAGAATAGCTTCTATTTCCATCTTATAATCATCATCACCAAACGTACCCTGAGAATCTATCCTTGGGCTACTTCCTCATTACATGCCGTCCTTACTAATAACAGAGGGTTAGCTTCCATACGTATCCCCGTTCGCAACTTGGATCATCTTTCCGTTACTTTGTGTTATTACACTGCCCTACATGCAAGCTCAAATAAGCTGTAGTTTGTTTTCACCAAATACCAGGAAGACCACAGCCAATAGTTGCAACCAAACTCTTTGTCTTAGCCACTGATTCCATCTCCACACCCTACGACTGTCTGAGGTTGAACCAGGCTATTTACATCCATGACATTCAATTTCGTGCCAAGCTGAGACTTCAACCCCGTATCACTGTCTCAAAGATTAAATACACCTCCCTGATGTGGCCCATATGCTACCCTGCTTGAGTTCGTATACTTCTGCAACCCTCATCACTGCCTTTGTCACTTTAAAACTTGACTATTCCATAAGGCTGGTGGCTGCCTGTCACCACTGTATTTTGTAAACTTCAAGTCATCTAACACTCTGCCATTTTTATCCAATCCTCAAGCAATTCTGTGCCTGCTTTACACTTGCTTAGTCCCCCAATTAAAATTATTATCCTAGTATTTAAATTTGCTCATTTCCTCCTCCTTCAATCTCTGTAACTCTTCCAGCCCAGCAATTCCTACTCAGAACTCAACATTCTTCTGTCTGTTTCCCCTTCTGCGTTCCCTCTGCTTTTTCCCTTCACCATGGGAATCCATGTCTTCAGCTGCCTATGGCTCCATGCTTTGGAATTCCTTTTTTTTAAGCTCTGTCTCTAATCGCGCTCTGTTCCTTTTGAGACCTGACCTTTATGTTCGGACCTCTGGTCATCCTTGTTGAGATCTCTTCTTTGCTTGGCAGATATTGTTTTCTGATTGTGCTTCTGTGGTATTGTATGTTTTTGTTCTGCATTGCTTTATAAATGTGAGTCGTTAACATATAACTGCATTTCTGGCTGTGTCACGACTCAGTAGAGACAGTGTAGTGTAACTAAAATCATTTCCTGAGATGTCATAAATATGAAAATTTGACTAAACCACCAATTTGTTCAATTCTATCCAACTCCCTAATTTGGGTTAAAAGCATATTAGATTTTTTTTCCCAATTGTGAAGAAATAACTTTTTTTTATTGTAATCCATTTGTTTTTAACTAATATCAAAAAGTAGACCAGATTAATTGTTAATCTATAACTGTCACTTAAACAAGAACAGTAAACAGTCAACAATTTAATTTATGTAACACAAACTACCTCTTTTAAAACTGCTGCTCACAAAAAGATAAACAAACATGCATAGCACAAATTGAGGGGGAAGAAAAGTAATCGTCAGATGACCACAGTTCAGTTTTACCAGTCCAAAATCACAAAACTAGATGAATTTATTCCATAGTTCTTTTCCTTTCTTCGATGCAGTTTGCACAACGATGATCAGTATTCAGATCACTGGCTGCTTGATTGGACCCTGGGGGCTTTAGAATTTTTCCTTTCAGCTGTATATAGTTTGTCCCTGCTCTCTCGATAGTGAATTGGAGGGGGTAGTTTTTTAGAGCAAGGGACCATGGAGAGAAATATGTTGATG
>NW_025967339.1:0-25000 GCF_021869965.1 Rhincodon typus
AGTGGAAAAGAAAGGATAAATGTTAGTGAATTAAAATTTTTCTTGAAAAGAAAGGAAATCAAATTTGGGAATACATTTTCTGCTTGTGCAGCTTAGACTTAAGAAAGCACAGATGAAAATGGCTCTCTACGTTTTATTATCATGTAAAATGCCATATTTTAGATCATACACAAGGGAGTATCTAAATGGAATGAGAATAGCTAATGTGAGGGATGTCATTCTAATCATGTATTCCTCATTTATCTTAATAGCTGAGTCTATAATTCATGATATGGTGGGACCAAATTGGCAAGAAAGGTGGTTCTACTGGAAATCACGATCTCAGGAACAGGTGAGATAAATGCATTTAATATATCTAGCATATGCTAATTCTCCATTCTTCCAAAGGTTGAGACTATTTCTATAAGAGCAAACTGAACAGAAAATGGGGACCGGTAATTGCCTTGTCCCTGTATTTCCACATTTGAAAATGAATTACATGCTTGGTAGAAGGTACTGAGCTTGAAGATGAGAATATGTGCTTTTTCTTTTGCTTAAGCCCCAGCAATCAATTAGATTGCTTCTCTGCTCAATATATTTTTGGGAACAGAGAAAGGTGAAATTAATGGATAGAGTTTTCTTATTTGGTATTTTGTTCAAAAACATTGTTCTAAAAGTTCTTGACTTAATGTGCATGTAAAGGCGGCACAGGGTTGAGTGGCATTTTGACTGTAATTGGTATGTGCATGTTACATATCAGTTCATGTGTACAAGTATATACTCTGAGGTTGCATGAAAGTACACTCCTCCTGTGCATGGAGAAATTGCAGGCAATTTGCTTTAAATTCATTTATGATATTAATGCATTAATTTGCTGTTCAAGTTTCTATAGTCTTGACCAGAAATTAATATTTTTATCTGTTTCAAAGCTTCAGTTAAATTTTATCAGGATTACAGTAGTAGAACAGTAGCAAACTTTTTGTGCCAATCCCACTGAATGTGAATGTTCCTTGATGTGTTAAATGCCAAAGGAAACATCCTTGGAGGATTCATGTAAGCTGCATTGTGAAGCTTGTGTTCACCGGTCTTGTGGAATTACAGATGATGCTGTATCGCAGATGAGAGTGAAGGCATTTTTGGAATGTGCAACCTAAGAATAGATAGGAAAGGTTGAGTCTGCTGAAGATAGCCAAGTTTGTTCTAAAAGTAGTAACTTGGTTGAGAGTTGATAGTTGTTATAGGAAAATTACAGTTACCCAAAATTTGGGAAAAACACTGGAGTATAGTGGTAATGAAAGTTGCAGTAATTTCTGAGAGTTACCACGTCGGTGCCAAAGCAGAATTTTATGTGACAACACAGAATGGAGCTGGAAGAGTACAGCAGGCCAGGCAACATCAGAGGAGCAGGAAAGTTGACCTTTCGGGTCGGGACCCTTCTTCAGAAATGAGGGACGGGGGAAGGGAGCTCCGAAATAAATGGAGAGAGGTGAGGTGAGGCTGGGGAAGGTAAGTGGGATGGGGATGATCCCATTCTGTAAGCAAGTACATAGAAAGGCAATGTGGCTGTAGTACTTGGTTTGCTTCAGTATTTGGTCGAATTTTATGTGGGTGCGTTGGGGGTATGTAGAAGAAAAAGAAGGGGTGGTGACTCAAGGCAGAAATAGTGAGAAAAAGAGAACAAATTACTTGGGAAAGAATGAGCTCCCATGTTCTGCAGAAAGAGTTCCAGAAATTACGATAGGAGATTAAGGAAAAATGGTGTCAAAGCATGCATATCATGAGCATGCTACTAATGCCATCTGCTGGACAGTTAAGGAACAGCCAGAACTATGTAAAAAGTGCAGGTCAGCAGATTAAAGAAACCTTCCTGAGGCATACAGAATCTATTTCTAAATTAATTCACAAAATGTGGGCATCACTGGCTGTGCCATTATGTCCATTACCCTCAAGAAGATGACAGTGAGCTGCCGCCTTGAACTGCGATGGTCCATTTGGTGTGTGTATGCGCACAATGCCATTAGGGAGGGAGTTTCCAGCATTTTAACCCAGTGACATTGAACTGATCGTGGTATAGTTCCAAGTGAGAATGATGACTGACTTGGAGGAGAGCTTTCGAATGATGGAGGTGTTCCCATGTATTGGCTGACCCTGTCCTAGATAGTAGTGGTGATGGATTTGGAAGGTGCAGGAGCCTTACTGAATTTCTAGTGAGGTGGGAAGGAGTGAATGGTTTTGACTGTAGTGCCAATCAAGAAAGCTGCTTTGTCCTCAATGGTGTTAAGCTGCTTGAGCATTGTTGGAGCTGCACTTATCCAGGCAAGTGGGGAGTATTCCATCGCATTCCCGACTTGCACCTGACTTTGGATGGTCAGGAGGTAAATTGCTCGCTGTGAGACTCCTAGCTTCTGACCTGGTCTTGTAGCTGCAATACTTGTGTGACTGATTCAGTTTCTGGTCCACGGTAATCAACAGGATATTCACAGTGGGGGTTCAGTGATAGTGATGCAAGTGAAAGGTCCAAACCAAACATTCAAGATTAGGATATTTAATTCAATGTAAACCATGTCCAGCAAACAAGAGAAAAAAGGACAGAAAGATGGGATAAAGACAGACAAAAAAAAGTTATTTGTAAAGTTGCCCAATGATAATTAAAAGTTGTAAAAAGAAATTTGGGGTCAGCATTAACCAAGATAGTCATATCACTGATAATTCACTCATGTCCTTTAGAGAAGGAAATCTGCCACCCTTGGTCTGATCTACGTGTAACTCTAGACCCACAGCAATCTGGTCAACTTTTAACCATCTCTGAAGTGGCCTAGCATGCCACCCAATTGCATCAAACTGCTATGAGAAAGGAATGTAACTTGATGAACCACTTGGCACTGAAAATGACAACAACAAAGACAGTATTGTCCACCCTGTAGTTCATGTCTTATTTGGCCAGCTTAGACTTCGAGTCATAGCCATATAGCATGGAAACCAACCCTTCAGTCCAACTCATCCATGCTGAACCAGGTTTCCCAAACTAAACTAGTCCCACTTGCCTGCATTTGGCCCATATCCCTCTAAGCCTCTCCTATTCATGTACCTGTTCAATTTTTTTTTGTAACTGTACTTGCATCTACCACTCCCTCTGGCAGTTCATCTGACTTGTTCTGCTTTTTGTTGATAAGGCAATTTTCCATTTCTGCCAAGCAAATGTTAGTGTTGGTTTGAAGAGAAAGCAAAAGAGTGAATTAAACTAAATGACTTGTAAAACAATAACTGCAGATTTTGAGTCAAATTATTTGGTTTTGGATAGGTCCTGAATTTCCTTATTAAGGAAATAGAACGCAAAGCAATTTATTGCACTGTCCAGCTTTGGTGCCCCCATCTGAAGAATGACAGAGTTTTGGTCACTTGAGAATGCATGCATTTCTTTAACTGTTTTGAGCACATATGCATTATCCAAGTATCAAAATGAGTTAAGTTAATGATTGCAAAATATTATGCAATGAATAAGATATTTTTCTGCGTATAATTACAGGATCCCAAATAAGATTTTGAAGTTCACTTTAATTTTAATTGAAAGACCTAAGATGATTACAGTTATAGATTGAGTTTGAGAGAAGGAATCTAAAGGTTTACTAGCCCTAAGTGGTTACAAGACCCGTCGATGTACAAATCTGTTTACGCAAATTGTACAGAATTTGTTCAGTTTATCATAACAAGCCTGAAAGAAATTATACATTGGAAAAGCAGTTTTGTTTTCAGTTGATCTGATTCAAGACACCACTTTGCAGTGCTGGTTGACTGGGTACACTTGTGCTGTTGTCTGAAGTTCTTCCATTCTTATACATCGAACGGCTAACTTTTGTTGCTTATTAACCCTTGGTCACCACTTCCTCTGATCGTGCACAGCAGGTATTGTGAACTTTAATTGGCTTATTAGTGCATGAACAGTTCATAGTAAATCTTTGATTAATTTATTAACATCTGCTTAATTCTTAATTAGTTTCTTTAAAAGTAATTACAATTTTAGTGCTATCACTTCCTACAGACTGCTGAGTCATTCTTTGACATCACTTTATCAGATCATCTGTTTAGTATTCCTGTGATGAGAGGTTCTCTTATTGAAACATGAAATTCTTAAGGGACTTCACAGTGTTGAAGCTGGGAGGCTGTTGCCCACGCATAACACATCTAGAATGCAGGGCCCACTCAGAATAAGGGTTCAGCATGTTCAAGGTGGAAATTGATTTGGATTTTAAGGGAATCAAGCAATTTGGAGCTATTCAAGGACAGAGGAGTTGAGGCAGATGATCACCCATGATACAGCTTGTGAAGGACACTCTCCACATGAAGACAGAGCTTTATCTTCACAAGATCTGTACAGTGGTCACTCTAACAGCCTTAAAATCTCATACGGAGAAGTATATCTGCGACTGGTGAATTAGTGAGGATGGGGCCAACTTTATTTTTCCTACCACACACTCTGACAGCTGTATCCTTCAGGACTCAGACTGAGGGAATGGTGGTGCTATCAAGCCACTCTTGGTGAAAATGTTATTGTGTCCTTGAATAACAGCATTTTACCTCCAAAGCATTTTCACATTTGTTAACCTAAATTTACATTGGCTTGACCATAAAAACAATAAACCCATGATCTTACTTCTGCTATGAGCCGTTTGACTTTCTTCCTCACAGGAAGTATTTTGTAACTAGCCACAATCAGACAGAATATAGTTTATATTGCGTACATTTATTATGTGCAAATAACAACGTCCCTGAAAGCGAGAAGAATGTAAGTAATGAGAGAGTTCCCATTCTGTGCCTGCGTGGTTCCGATGATGTCCTGACACAAGCATGGTGATGCCAACTGTCCAGGGTCTGCCTGTGCACGTCCTGGCCTATGAGAAACCGACAACTATTCTGCACATGACAGTGCAAATGTTTCACGGATGTCGGCAAACAGCATTTTTTTGAATTCCACCGATGTACAACACTCTGTTTTGCTTTGATTGAGAAGGCTTTGCTTGCTGACACTGCAGAGCATGTTCATTAGCCTTTGTCTGAAAGTCTGTGCAAATACACTGACAATTATAGGCTGTAAGTAAAAAGAAATGGAGGCAATCAAATCAGCACAATGTGACAAGTTCTTGAAGATGGAGAGAGAGCTGAAACCGTGCATTCTAATTGTTCGGGAGAAGTATCGTTACCCATTTACTTAGCTGAAAAATCTGACTCTCAAAGGAGAGGATAGCAGCTGAGTATGTCTGCTGATCACTTGTGGCAAGTTGTTTGTTGTAGTGTGTGTCGAGGAGGAAGCTGGTTCCCTCAAAGAAGATTATCTATCAGTTTAACTTAAATGGGGGTATGGTGTGGTGGAGAGGGAGTTGGTGATAGGAGAGATGGGACACAGTATTGGGTGGGAGGGAGTTCATGATGGAGATCTGAGGGGTACAGGGCTTGCAGCTTGCACATGTGCAGCTTGGCCTATGTCTGTGTCATACTGGCAACCATTTTGGATATGCACAGTGCAAGTGTTTCATGGATGGTAACAGGGTGAGTGCGTAATTCTTATTTTGATCCAAATGGATAGCTTCGATGCTGGCATTCTCAAAAATCCAGAGAATCAAGTGAATCTCTCCAACTGGAAACAGAAACAGTAATAGTTCTTGTCTTTTCTAGAACTGTCAGCATTGTGTACCATTAGCTTTCATCAAGTTACTGACCTCTTGTGGCGGCTGTTCAACTAAATTTGATTCTCTGAAGATGAAAAGATTGGAACATAATATGTAATATTGTATTACAATGCTGATGCAAAGTTTCATCAAGGAATATGCTGGTCTGTTCTCATACTTGTGTTATGCCTCACTGGGGTAGCACGCAATCAGGCCCTGCTGTCCCTGAAGTTGTCACAAAAATTAGAGATTTTTAAAAGTAGGCAGAATTTCCCAATTGTCTTTCAGACCCAGGTTACAGAAAACAATGACTGACGGCTGTTTTATTACAAAGAGATTTTAGCTACACATGGTCAATTATGAACTGTCGACCTATAACTCTACCAATTAAAATTCTAATCCCTTTATAAACTCCCTCTGTACTTGCATGTACATGGAAAAACATGGTTATTATGGGCAAGCAGAAAGACTGGGAAGGCAGTTCAGTGGCTACTGTCCAAATGCTTGCTGAGATGATGCTGTCTAGTTTTATTCTCCAGATACTTTCTCTTGTTTTGTAGGAGATGCAGGGTTACTGGTTCCCACTAAGCAGGTATTTGACTAAAATGTCACAGCCAGGTTTGTTTCCTTGAAAGCTGTCTTTGCTTCTGCCAGAACGTTTACTCTCAAAGCTGTTCAGTTACCTGGTGCTACTCTATTATTAACAGGCTGAAGGCCTTTGTCATCCACAGACCAATCAGTTAGTTGTTGCCAGCCAAATCTCCACATGTATGCACCCCTTGGCTCTAGCGTGTCTGTAAATTAGGCCTTAACTACCACATGAATAGGCAACTATGTAAACAATGCTTGCAATGAGTGTCAGGTTACTTGTTTTTAAAGTGTGCACCAATTCTTCAACAATCCTTTTTAAAAATCAATTTTCCCATTTCAAAACATAATCAAAATACAGAAAATTAGAAAGGTACGGTCTTTACACTAGACGCCCATAAGATATTTAAAGATAAAAGTGATGAACTTTCAATCACAATACTTTATAAAATGATTTCCAATTTTAAAAGAAACCAGCAATTAAATTAATGGATGACATGCATTTGGGTAGATTTGTGTGGCATTACTCCAAAATCTGCTGGGATAAATTTGAGGCATTTGGCTTCAATACAGTTGTTACCTTGAGAATTGCTGAGTATTTCATGCCAAATGTATGAATATATGAAATAGGAGTAGGAGTAAACCATTTGCCCCATCGAGCCTACTTTTGCCATTTGATAAGGTCACAGCTGATTTGATTGTGGGATCAACTCCACTCTCCTGTCTACCCTTAGACTCTTCACCAACAAAAGAGTCAATCTAACTCGGAGTTTACCCATACTCAAGGACCATGTCTCCACTGCTTTCAGGCAAGAAAATTCACAAAAATGCAAATCTGAGAGAAAAAGAAACATTCTCATCTCTGTCTTAAATTGAAGTCCTTTTATATCTAAACTGTGTCCCCTGGTTATTGTTCCTCCCGTAGGAATGATGAAAGTAATTTCAACATCAGCCTTATTGAGTCCCCTCAAAAGATTGTGTTTCAATAATATAATTTCTCTTTTTAAATTCCAATGGATACAGACCCAACTTGTGTAACATTTCCTCCTTTGTAAAATAAGAAGGTAACCTTTTCATCCCAAGAATGAATCAAGTGAATCTTCTCTGAACTGCTTCCAATTCATTTATGCGTTTTATTAAGCAAGGAGAACAAAACTGTAGATATCCCTTAGGCATTACACCAAAAGTCCTAGATACCTGTAACAAAACCTCCCAATTTGTAGTTATGAGGAAGGGTCACCAGACCCAAAACGTTAACTTGGATTTTTCTTCACAGATGCTGCCAGACCTGCTTAGCTTTTCAAGCAATTTCTGTTTCTGTTTATGATTTACAGCATCCACAGTTTGTTCAGTTTTTATTCCCTACTTTGTACTCCATTCTCCTTGCAATAAATAACAGCGTTTCACGAGTAGCCCTTATCACGTACTGCACCTGCGTACTCACTTCTTTGATTCATGTACCAGGACACCCTGTGAAGCACATTTACTGCTATGGTGGATGACCTCGTGAGATAATTATACAGTCTTAAACGGCTTCATTTTTAATCATGTAACTTGAGTTGCCTCTTAAGTGATACCCATCAGTGAAGAACGTAACTGTATTGTAAGATAGGATTTACATGCTTTCGGAAAGGCAAGGACTGATTAGGGGATAGTCAGCATGGTTTTGTGCAAATGAACTGGTATCTCACAAACTTGATTGAGTTTTCTGAGGAAGTAACCAAAACGTTTGAGAGCAGAGTAGTAGACATTGTTTATATGGACTTGAATAAAGCCTTTGACAAGGTTCCGCATAGAGTAATTAGTAAAGTTAGATCGCATGGGATTCAGGGTGAGTTTGCCAATTGGATAGAAAATTAGCTTCACAGTAGGAGGCATAGGGTTTATTTTCAGACTGGAGGCCTGTGACCAGCAGTGTTCTGCAGGGATTGGTGCTGGGTCCACTTTCGTTTGTCATTTATATAAATGACTTGGATGAGAATTTAGAAGGCATGGTTAGTAAGTTTGCAGATGACACCAAAATTGGTGGTATAGTGGACAATGAAGAAAGGTATCTAAGAATACAAACTGATCTTGATCATTTGGGTTAAAGGGGTTAGGAGTGGCAGATGGTGTTTAGTTTGGATAAACGTGAGGTATTGCATTTCTGTAAACCAAATGAGGGCAGGGCTTATACAGGTAATGGTAGGGCCCTGCGTAGTGTTGTGGAACAGAGAGACTTGGGTGTTCAAGTACATAATTCTTTGAAATTTGCATCACAGGTAGATAGGGTGGTTATGAAGACACTTAGCACCTTTGCCTTCGTTGCCCAGACCTTTGAGTATAGGAGTTGGAACGTCATGTTGAGGTTGTACAGGGCATGGGGGGGGGGGGGGGGTCCTCTTCTGGAGTACCGTTCGCACTTCTGGGTGTCCTGCTAGAGGAAAGATATTAATAAATTGGAGGGGGTTCAGAAAAAAGTTACCAGGATGATGCCAGGAATGGAGGGTTTGAATTATAAAATTTGGCTGGATGGGCTGGGACTTCTTTTAGCTGGAGTGTAGGAGATTGAGGGATGACCTCATAGAGGTTTATAAAATCATGAGGGGCATAGATAAGGTGATTAGCAAGGGTCTTTTCCCTGTGTGGGGAACTTCAAAACTATGGGGCATATTTTTAGGGTGGGGGATTGAGTTTTTAAAAAGGACATGAGGCAACTTTTTTGTTTAAACACAGTGATTCATGTGTGGAATGAATTGACAGAAAAAGTTACAACATTTAAAAGACATTTGGATCAGTACATGAATGCGAAAGGTTTGGAGGGATCTGGGCCAAACACAGGCAAATTGTTAGTTTGCTAGTTCAGTTGGTAGGTGTGGACTAGTTGGAGTGAAGGTTATGCTTCCATGCTGTGTGGCTCTATTCCGACACTTGAATGACATTTAACAGAATACGTTCTCTCCTCTAGCACATTAGAAATGAAACCAAAAGTGAATTGGAGCGATTGTTAAAGATTAATGAAGATCACACAGCTTATCTTGCCAACGATGAAGTCACGACAGTTCGTAAAAATCTGGAAGCAAAAAATGTAGATGTGGACACCATTCTGGTAAGTGAAGGTCAACAAATCTTTAAATATTTCATTTAGTTTCCATGTCAAACAAAATATGCATGAGCTGATATGCTTTACTATTTGTTTCATTCAATACCACTCTTTGTTGAAAATTTATTAGTTATTTTGAAGGTGAGGTTTTTTTGAACCAATGGTACAATTTGAAAGAGCATGTACTCTAGCTTCAAGTTTTGCTTATGAACGACAATTTGTGTGGAAAGCTTCCTTTTTAGGAAGCCAGATGTGATAGGATAATTCCAATTAAACAATGTTTGTAATGTTCTTAAACTGACTACTGTTCCCGAAGAACCACATATTTTCTTGTTGCGAAACATAACTGATATCAACAACTGCCTTACGTTTTCATTTTTTTATAGATTAAAGATACTTGGCACCAAGTTTACCGAAAACACTTCTTGAAGAAATCACTGAATCATTGTAATCTTTGTAGAAGAGGTTTCCACTATTACCAAAGGCATTTTGTTGACTCTGAGGTATGAAAAAGGGTAACACAAAGGAAATATGAATGTCCTCAAAACATTCTATTGAGGGCAGCCAAACGTTGGAAGCAAATTGCAGTTATGATCCTAAGATTTTTAACTGATGTTTTTGTGTTCAGTACTATATAAACTGTAATATTATGCTGTCAGGCTGAGATCAACAACATTAAGACTTTGCATATTGGAGAACAATTTGGAATAAATGCATTTTACTGGTGCTGACTTTTTAAAATACTTTGCATTGCTTAATATCATGGATGGCCATAGTCTTTGCTGTCAGAACCTGATTGTGACATCACTAACAGTAACATCACACTCTCGGATTGAATGTGGGGTGAGTGTGTCCCTTGCAGTTGTAGCAACAAAGTGCAGCCTTTATTTTCTCTAACTTCTCTTTATCTCATTTTATGTTGCCTCATGGATCATGTTTGTCAAAATAACAATGATTACAGTGGATCTAGATCCAGCACCAACCATGGCAGTTTATAGTAGTAAAAGCAAACGTGAAAGCTTAGCAGTGCTAATTGGCATCTTTTTTTTTAAATGACTATTGTGTTTTATGGGACATTGAAAGCATTTACAATTAGATATTTTCTGAAGACTTCAAATGTATAATATCTCGGGACAGATTATTCTAATTAAAACTGCTGCATTCCATTTGAAGGCAAAAGTGACCGATAATTGAGATCTATTAATGGTCTTTAACTAGAGTCTCTGCTATAGTGAAGCATGTTTCATAGGGCAATAAAATGTTAAAGTACTCAGCTACACTATGATATGGACAGTTTTAAACAAGCACTTAAATTGGAGTTCAAATGTTCACGAGTCTTAATTTGTACATAGAGTTTGTTGAAAATCAATATATGTTGGAGAATTCAATTTGCTCGTATTTCTGCAGGTATCTCTTGTTTTTTTTTCTGTAATTTATTAATGCATATTGTCTTTTCACTGAGGATCTGCATTAAATTTTCTCTGTACTGATGAGGTTTAGCTTGCTGAGTGGGAGCCTTGGGTTCCGATATATAGTTTTAAACTACTGACAAAGAGGTGCTGCAACACAATTTTATCTGCTCACAAATTGACACTGAGGGAGCAACTTTGATTTCAGAGTTAATGTCCGAAATGGAAAAGTTTCTGCTGGTGCAGAAAGCATTTGTTTAATGATGTTGGAGCAGAGTAGCAAGACTTTGATGTTGCATCGGCAATGTTATACCTAACCTGCTTGATATTTGACTCACTGCCAAAAGCGGAAACCGTTTCATTTTCCACCACTAAAATCCGTGGCTATAATCACAAAGACTGAAGTGAAACATAGGTGAATTAAGGATTGTCATACTGTCTCTCTTCTCTTCCCCTTCCATGGCTCCACAGCTGGATTGCAATAATGTTATCCTGTTCTGGCGTATTCAACGAATGCTAGCTATTACAGCAAACACACTCCGCCAACAGCTAACAAATACTGAAGGTTAGTTAAGATCCTGTTTATGATGAAATATGCATCAGGAACAACAATTAGTATTTATATTGCATCTTTTAATGTACTAAAATGTCCCAAGTCACTTTACAGGAGTGTTTAAAAACAAAAACAAAGTTTGATGCCAATTCAAACAAGGTAATAAATGAAGGTAAATAAATTCAGGCAGATAAACATCTTGAAGAAAACAAAAAGGCAAGACAGAGGGTTAGGAATAAAATTCTAGAGCATAGTGCATAGCTAGCTGCATGTACAGCTGCTAATAGTGAAACAATTAAAATCTGGGATGATTAGGAGGCCAGAATAGAGGAACGTAGATACTTTGGAAGGTTGTGGGGCTGGAGGAAATTATAGAGATAAGGATAGTTAAAGCTGTGGAATGATTTTAAAACAAAAGTGAGAATTTTAAAATAGAGGTGTTTCCTAACTTGGATCCAATATAGATTTTTAGAAAGGAGGTGCTGGGTGACTTGGTGTGGCTAACAGTACACGTAGCAGAGTTTTGGATGACCTCCAGTTTAGGAAGGTGGATGTGGCAAGTTGGCCATTGGCACACTGGGGCAGTCACCTAGAAGTAACATAGTTGAGGTATTCAGCAATACATGAGACAGTCTGGCAATGTTATGAAGTGGAAATGGGCAGTCTTCGAGATGGTGTAAATATTTGGTCAGAAACTCATCAAGTAGTCATATATGAAGCAAGATTACAAACAAAGTTCAGCCCGAGATAGTTAGATGATTTGGATAGCTAAGGAATAGTTTTATCTAAACACAAGACAATGGCTTTGATCATCCCAATTCTTAAGTGGTTGAAATTTTGCTCATCTAGTATGAGGTGTTGGGAAAGCAAACCAATAATTTAGAGCTGTTCGGAGGAATCAAGACCAGTGGTGGTGATGTAGAGTTGGATCTTATCAGCATATATGAGAAACCTGATGCTGTACTTTCAACTCCTGTCACTGAGGGGCATATTGGAGATGATCACTAACAAGGAGTTGAACCTTTAATGATACCAGAGGTAATGGTGTGCAAGCTGGATGATTCTTTTCTCAAGATTACACGAAAGCACTTGGAGCCAGATGAATGCAGCTTCCCCACATTGAATGTCATTGGAAAGCTTCAAATGAGGAAGGCGTGGTCAACTGTGTCAAAGTCTGCAGTTAGGTTCAGAAGAACAAAGTGGGATAATTTACCCATATCGCAATCACATAGAATGTGACTTTAGTGATAGCCATTTTATTACTGAGGTAGTGACAGAAACACGATTGAAGGGGCCTTGCACTTTGGGAGGTAAAAACATGTGCAGGCTCTGTGGAAAGCAAAGATTGGAAATGGTATGATAGTTTGCAAAGTTCATGATATGCTAAGAGTTGGTGATTTAAGGAGTGGGGTGAAAATAGATTTATAAGAGAGTCGAGTATCTGAGGAAAGAGGCAAGTTAACAACATCAGCCAACAGGGGAGCCAGGAAAAATAACTCTACCGCTATGTTTCAGATCTGTGAAAAATACAACTAATTTGGAATTTACATCTAAATAAACTGAGAGTCTGAAATGAAAAGATTAATTATTCACTTGTTATTACTTGTAGGTGTACAAAGATAATGCTATGAAGTTGGTGCATAGGCTGTCATATTTTTGTGAAAAGTGTTCAACCTTCAAGTTGGACACCAATTATTTTTCAATTTGGTAACATCAATTTGTGATCATGATTAGATATTTCTTGTATAAATGTTCTCTCAAGATTATAAGTAATTTGTATGTTCATCCTCTGAAAAGTAGAAGTGGAAAATAATTGGAGTTGCTTACTGTGTTGTCTTTGAAGTGTGATCCAGTATGCATTTGGATAAGTTTTGACATATCAATTTTCTGACCTCACCCACATGAAACTGTACTAATTGATCAAGCTATTAACACTGAGTTTCATTTTTGCATTTTGTCAGTGTGATATTGTATGAGACAGTGGACAGGATTACAAGAAAATGCTGTTGGTAGTTTCACTGGCAATACAATCCTGGCAATATTCTTGTAAATCTTTTCTGAACCATTTCAAGTTTCACAGCATCCTTCTTATAGCACGGAGACCAGAGTTGCATGCAGTATTCCAAAAGTGGCCTAACCAATGTCCTGTACTTCTGCAACATGACTTCCTAACTCCTATTCTCAATACACTCATCTGTTGTCTGTATCTTACAGTGGCTCTGATTGTAATTTACAGACAACAGATGAGTGTATTGAGAATAGGAGTTAGGAAGTCATGTTGCAGAAGTACAGGACATTGGTTAGGCCACTTTTGGAATACTGCATGCAATTCTGTTGCAATGTTGCTAAAGATACATGATAGAAAATAGTAATCCAGGGAAAGTACTGTACACAACTGATTTTCACAACACTTACTCTTAATCTTAAAAGGAATTTATTTTGTATATACAGAACTTAGTGTTTTTAAAGAAATCAAAAACGTGTAAAATATGTAAGATAATTTTTGAAAAGTTTCTTGTAAAAATGATTTGGATGAAAATACAGAAGGCATGATTAGGAAGTTTGCGGATGACACCAAAATTGATGGCATTGTAGACAGTGAAGAAGGTTTTCTAAGAATCCAAAGGGATCTTAATCAAATGGGTCAATAGCTGAAAAATGGCAGATGAACTTCAAACTGGATAAATGCAAGGTATTGCATTTTGGTACAACAAACAAGGGTAGGGCTTATACAATTAATGGTAGGGCCTTGGATAGTGCTGTGGAGCAGAGGCACCTAGGGTGCAGGTACATAATTCTTTAAAGTTTGCATCAGGTATCGACAGGATGGTCAAGAAGACATTTGGCACACTTGCCTTCATTGCTCAGTCTTTTGAGTAAAGGAGTTGGGATGTAATGTTGAGGTGGTACAGTACATTGGTGAGGCCTCTTCTGGAATACTGTGTCCAGTTCTGGCCATCCAGTTATAGGAAGGATATTACCAAGCTGGAGAGGGTTCAGAAGAGATTTACCAGGATATTGCCAGGAATGGAAGGGTCGAGTTATAAGGAAAGGCTGGATAGGCTGGGACTTTATCACTGCAGCATAGGAGCTTGCGAGGTGACCTGATAGAAGTTTATAAAATAATGAGAGGTATAGATAGAGTTGATGGTAGTTGTCCTTTACGTAGGATGGGGAATTTCAAGACTAGGGGACACATTTTTAATGTGAGAAGAGTGAGATTTAAAAAAGATATGAGCAATTTTTTTTACACAGGGTGGTTCACATGTGAAATGAACTTTCTGATGAAGTGGTGGATACGATTACACTTACAACATTTGACAGACATTTAGTTGGATATGTGAATAGGAAAGGTTTGGAGGGATACAGGCCAGGAGCATGAATGTGGGACTAGTTTAGTTTGGGATTATGTTCAGCATGGACTTGTTGGACTGAAGAGTCTGTTTCCGTGCTGTATGAGTCTATAACTATGACTGTATTAGTGAAAGACTACTATGTACATATATTTGTTATACAATAAGTAATAGCTAATTTAATTCTCACGTGACTGGCAACATTCTGTGGTAGGTTAAGTATCTGCAGATATATATTGCTCATTACCTAGCTGGCAGCATAGAGCCCATATCTAAAACTGACTCAATGTAATTCATTGCTACCACAAGAGCAACTGTTTAATGGATACGATGTTGCACACTTAATTCTTTGAAAAATCACCATTCATCAAGATCTTAAAATCTAAATACCTGTGCTTTCCACCAATGCCAGTGAGACGTCTTGAAAAGAATGTAAAGGAAGTGTTGGAGGACTTTGCTGAAGATGATGCTAAAAAGGTTCAGCTGCTGACAGGAAGGAGAGTTCAACTAGCAGAAGACCTCAGTGAGTAATACTTTATACTTGTGCTGTCTGACTACATTGTTTCATTAATTCGATATGATCTCAAAGTGTTTGAGATATTTTCACTAACCTGATTCAGAGCTATCTAGTACATGAACATTTATACAAACATACTTTTGATTTTCCTGAATGCTTGTTTTAGAGATAAGAATCATTTGTCTTGCAGTGTGGTTATTTTGGATTCAAGCAAAGAGTTTTCAGTTTGCAGTAGCTATTTTATAAGAGTTCATAAGTTGATTTGTTAAAAGCATGAATTTGCATTTTTGACTATAAACCATAACCAAGTCAAACATATTTGCTAGGTGATAATATGAACTTGCATTTTAGTTTAGTTTTGTTTCAAATTACTTATAGCTGTTAACTATCGTTGAGTTATAAATTTTTACGTTAATGATTGACGCAATTTTTTTGTTAAATAATATTCAGTTGAAATACTTTATTCAAGTCTATAGGTGACATTTATTTATTTTAATAATTTTTAAAATGCCTACAGCTGTCGTTTTATTCACCCCTTTTATGCCTGTTTTGTATGAGAGAGCCTATGATTTGCTATAGCAAAGCAATGAGTGATGGCTGTTGTTAGTCTTGCTGTGTTATTTTCATCTCCCTGGAGGTACAAGCTGATAAAGGGAAATAAGGATGAACAAGGCAAGCAACTGTGTATCGCCTTAACCAATCAGATTAAAAAAAGTAAAATTAATAGTATAAAAACTGAGAGAGAAGTGATATTTAGTAGATGAATGAAATGACAAATAAGTTGCAGAAAGAGGCATGAACCAAGGGTAGGAAAGCTTGGATTAAGAATGGGAAAGAAGTTTAAAGAAATGCATTATTTATAATTTTACATTATTAAAATCTCCAAAAACAACTGAGACCAGAGAAAATGTTCCTACACATTTTCAGAAGTTAATTTTCAGTGCCCATGTAGGTTCATTGATAGTAATGAATGAGTACCACAATGCTAACAGAATCTCTTGAAAACTAATTTAGGTTTAACCCATAGTTGAACATCAGAGAAAAGGTGAGAGTATCTGAACTTGACATCAAAACACATGTAACCAAGTTTGGCATCTAGGAGCCCGAGCAAAATTGGTGTGAAAATCAGTGAAACAGTCACTGCTGTTTGGAGTCAGACCTTGCACAAAGGAAAGAGATTATGGTTGTTAAAAGTTGGTCATTTCTGCAGGGATTTTCCAGAATATTTTCTAATCAACCTTTTCAGAGACGTTAGTGCACACCTCTGGAGCAGGTGGGACTTGAACCTGGGTCTCCTGACTCAGTAGGTACAGCTCCGCAGGATAGTGTCCTCGGCTCAGTCATCTTCAGCTGTTTCATTAATGTCCTTTCCTCCATCATAAAGTCAGAAGGGAGGATATTTGCTGCTGATTGCATTATGTTTAGCACCATTTGTGACGCCTCAGATACTGAAGCAGTCCAAATGCAGCAGGGCCTGGATAATATCCAGGCTTGGGCTGACAGGTATTATTTGAACCACAGAAGTGCCAAGCAATGACTATATCTCCAACAAGATAGCATTTAACCATTGCCACTTGACATCCAATTGCTATCATTGAGTCCCCAGTGTCAACATTCTAAGGGTTACAATTGACCAGCAGCTGAGTTGGAGTAGCTATTTGAAATAATGTGGTTACAAGAGAAGGTCAGGAATCCTGACTTCCCCAAACCTTGAACAGCTCCAACAACACTCAGAAGTTTGACACCCTCCAAAACAAAGCAGGCTATTTAATTGGCAACGCATTCACAAACATTCTTCCCTCCACCACTGACACATAGTCGTAGCAGTGTGTACTATCTATAAGGTGCACTGCAGAAATTCACTAAACTGTTTTGACAGAACCTTCCAAACTGATGACCGCACCATCTAGAACAACAACAGCAGCAAAGTCATCGCAATACCGCCAGTTATAAGTGCTGCTCCAAGCCACTTACCATCCTGACTTGGAAATATATCGCCTTCTTTTTAGTGTTGCTGGGTCAAAATCCTGGGACTCCTTCCCTAACAACATTGTGCTTGTACCTACAACAAATAAACTGCAGCGTTTCAAGTAGGCAGCTTATTGCCACCTTCTCAAGGTCAGAAAACGCTGACCCAGTCAGCGATGCAAACATCCCATGAATGAATCAAATAAAATTATACAAACCTTAAATAGGTACAAAAGAGTTTCCTTGCATCACTTAAGACCAGTTGTAATTAGTGGTGAGCTTTGATCATCTCTATCATATGTGTACAACATTTCACATTTGAAAATGCATTTCAGTGATGACCCAGATGGTAGAATACTGCTATGTGAAGCATCTTGGACAGCAACTGTTAGTCTCTGCAATCAACTGTTTTATTTTTCTGGCCTTGCTTGAAATTACAGTAGTGTTTGAGCACAAATAATGGCTCATGCCATTAGACATGTTGACACTGAATTATGGGCCAATGCTTAAAAATATGGCTTTCTACTGAAATTTTTGGATGGTGTTTCATTGAAATAATAATTAAACAGCATTCTTAAATATCAAGGTACTTAGTGGTAAGCACACGATGTTCAGAATTCCTACAATTGGCCTTTATGCTGTTAAGGATGAAGAAAGCAATCTGCAGTTCTGTCTCTGATCAATAAGTGGCAGCATTTACTATAATTAAAATGATGCAGTCAGTTGTCATGTAAGTGCACCGAACATTTTCCAGGCTTGAAACTAAACTTGTTTTGGCTTTGTTGCTAAGGAATATGCTAATATCCTGAGTAACTTTAATTGATATCTATAGAAATGCAATGATAGCTTACCTGTATACTTTAACATGTTTTGTTACTGCCACTGAAATAATTGAACTGGCCAGTTATAGAACAATTCTTCAAACATCTGTTACTTGCAGTTTTCAACCACCACCCTGTGCTTGCTGATTCATACCAGCTCTTGATTAAGCATTGCCGAATTCTTCAAATTCATTTCTTGTTTTCACATCACTTCACAACCTTGCCCTTCCCATCTCTATCATGTTTTACTATTCGCCAGGATACCTGCACTCTTCCAATTCTGGCCTTGTGAACATTCCAGTTTAAGTAACTTGACAATTGATGGCTGTGTCTTTTGCTGCCAAGAAGAGCTTAGGCTCTGAAATTCCTCCCAGAGCCCCCCACGGGCATACACGCATCAACACGTACACATACACATGCACTGACACACAAAGTTATAGAGTTATACAGCCTGGAAACACACCCCTCGAGCCAACTCGTCCACGCCAACCAGATATACTAAACTAATCAACTCTCATTTCCCAGCATTTGGCCCATTTGCCTCTAAACCCTTCTTATTCATATACCCAAATATTTGTGGGAATATTTGTGCCACATGCACACACTGTCACACACGCACCAGCATACACTGACACATGTGCACCTCAAGACACACCAGTTGACATACCAACACACACCCCCTGTGACATATGCACCATAACAAACCGCTACATGCTGACATATACACAACAACAAACATGCACCAACAAACATAACGACACACTCTGGCGCGCGCACACACCCTGACTCACTCTCACACAACACACAAACCGATTCACACTCAAACAGCACATACACAGACTCTTAGTCAAAATACACACCCTGACACACACGCAGTGTATATGTGTCTGTGTGGGTGTGTACACAGACACAAACCGATCAACACACTGACATGATCCCACAGGCATGCATGCATGTACACATACATACACTCGTGCGTGCGCGCACACCTCCTGTCTACTGAAGGCTATGTTTCCTTCCTGGTGCGAGCATTGATAGCATCTCCTCTGGGCTGAAGAGGATTTGGTGTGGGAGGGGTGAAGTTCAATTGTTGTTGGCCACATTAATACAATCAACATTGATTGGATTAGAAAGAAACTCCTGGAAATATATGAACAGTTAAGAGACAAATTAGCAAGCAGAACCTCCAAGGCAATGATCTTGGGATTATTCCCTAAACCACAAGGGTACTGGCATAGGGTAATGAAGTCAAGGACTTAAATGTGTGGCTCAAAGATTGGTGTGAAGGGAATAGGTGTTAGTTCATGGGGCACTGGCACCAGTACTGGACTTGAAGGGAACTATTCCAGTAGTTTAAGCTTCATTTAAACAGTGCTGGGAGATTGTCGTGGCAAATCAAATAACCAATGACATGGAGAGGGTTTTAAACTAATTTAGAGGAGAGGATGGTGTGTGGGAGGGGAATGAAGGAAAGGCATACAACAGCATTACAGGGCAGCTATTTGGATAACAACACACAGAAGGGACTAGGGGGACAAGATGTACAAATATAGAAAATAGGGTTAAAAGGAGGAAAATGATTAAAAAAAAAGACAAAATTAATGGCTCTCCACCTAAATGAGCATAATAAATGAATTAACAGCACAAATAGAAGTTAATAGGTATTATCTTGTCACCATTTTGGAGACACGGTTACAAAAAGACAACACAAAAGTGAATATACAAGGGTATGTAACTTTTCAAAAGGAAAGGGTGATGAGGTAACTTTTATCAGTACAAGATGGAAAAGTGGCTCAGTTAGCAAACATGATCTTAGATCGGAAGGTGTAGAAGCCATACGGACAGAGGTAAGGAATGGCAAGGGGAGGAAGACATCGAGGGGAATAGTCCATGGATCCCCTAATAGTAGCTAAACCGTAAGACAGAGAATAAATCAGGAGATAATGAGGGCATGTAAAAAAGACACAAGTTAGTTGTGAATGATTTTACTCTTCTTTAAGATTGGGGAAATCAAGTTGGTAGATGTAGTCACAAGGAAGAGCTCATATAATGTATTTGAGAGAGTTTCCTTGAACAATATGTTGTGGGTCAAACCAGCGATTGAGTGCTTTAGAATATTTTACTAAGTCATTTCAAGACACTGTGTAAATACAAATTCTTATTTGTTACTGTAGCCAGTTTCTGTTATTCAGATCATCGGTAATGTTTGTTCAGGGCACTTGTGATGGTGAACGGCTAAGCTTTTCCGTGCTGGTTGGAGCAATACACTGTTATGTTTTGTCGAGAGGTAATAGATCTTATTATTAACTGTCAGCAGACTGACTGAGATTACTAAACAGAGATAGTATGATAAATTCCTTCAATTATTTCTTCAATTATAGAATTAAAAAGAATCTATTTTTTGGCTTGGGTAATAACGGATTAAAGATCTGATAAAGTCCCTGAGATTATGTTCAGATAGAACATAGTGTCTGAGTAGTAGAATATGACTTTTGTCTAAAATTGCACTCATTTAATCTGGTAGCTTGACTGATTTCAGGTGTTATTCGTTGGTTAACTGTAATTTTACGGATAATGTTATTTCAGGTCGGTTTGATCAGAAATCTGTACAGTGTGTTTAAGGGAATTCCCCTTTTTTAAGCTATTCAATGTGTCTTTACCTGTAGGAAAACTAAGTTCCTTTTAAAAGAAATTCTCTTATGTACAAATAAGGAGAAAAATTTCCTTTTATGAGAGAATGCAGAATTAAAGATGCAAAAGTGATAACGGAAAGCTTTTGCATGTGTAGAATAAAACCCTTCAGCCAGGTTATAAATACTTTGTGTTATAAATTAGTGAATGAAAACGTCTCTGGGAAAATACAATAGAATATTTGAAATACAGGGTCTGATCTACATTTTTTTTAGAAATTGCAAAAAATGTGAAACCCCTTTCTTAAAAGCTTATGTGATGGTAGGGGGTTACTTAGCTCAGTTGACTGGACAGCTGGTTTGTGATGCAGAGTGATGTCAACAGCCTGGGTTCAATTCCTGCACCAGCTGAGGTTAGGTGAGTGGGTCAGTCCGGCTCAACCTCACGCCCCTTGCTTGAGGTATGGCGACCTTCAGATTGAACAACCACCAGTCATCTCTCTCTGAGAGAGCAGCCCTGTGGTCTGTTAAGATTATGGCAACTTTACCTTTATTTTAATGGTGATATAACACGGAATGTTATTAAGTAAACTTAAAACTGTCGGTCGTTGATTCACGAACAGATTATTGCTTTTCTTAAGGTAACTTATTGTTGTCATTTGTTTTCATAGCATTTAATGAAAGGAAACATTAAAACCTTTGTTATATGGTGCTTTTGACAATCTCAGAACATTTCAAAGCTTTTTACAGCCACTGAAGTACTTTTGAAGTG
Source organism: Rhincodon typus (assembly GCF_021869965.1). Classification (NCBI taxonomy): domain Eukaryota; kingdom Metazoa; phylum Chordata; class Chondrichthyes; order Orectolobiformes; family Rhincodontidae; genus Rhincodon; species Rhincodon typus. Next base: position 21,336 of record NW_025967339.1, read on the forward strand.
TAGTAATTAATGTAACAGTGAAGTACAGTTTCTAATTTACACACTGCAAGATCCTACAGACAAAGATGAGCTATAGGACCAAATGATCTTCAGTTATCTTAGTTGAGAGATAATTATCAGCGAATTTTTTTTTTTCCCCGCCCCCATCAGTTGTACCATCGGGTTTTTTAACGTAACCTGAGATGGCAGAAATCACCTCCAATTGCCAACATATCCAGAAGACTCTGTCCTGCACTTATTCAGTATTGTACTGATGCGTTAGCTTGTTATGATGTGCTCAAGTCTTCAGAATTGACCTTGAAGTCACAATCTTCTAGCCCAGAAGTGAGACAACATTTCTCATAGTTTTGGTACTTTTAAAAAAAAATGTAAATAAATTTTAATCAAGTTTGCAGTTATATATGCTTTAAACAGCATGGCTGTTTAAACCTTTCATCACATTTGATGATAGCATTCAGAGGAATGCAGTCAGTCTGGTGTTTTTCACCACTTTTTACTTTCACTAGAACATAATGGGCTTTTATGTTTAAACAGTTTAATATAAAGCACTCTTAGTGCTCACCCCAATTCTTCCCTGAAGTTTCACGTTTAGGAGCACAGAGAATTATGATCAAACTTTATTCCTTTCACCATTATACAGTGATGAGACTTGTAGATTGTAAAGCATGTGAAGACGAGGATGCAGACCCAGAGTAGCACTCTTAAAAAGGGGAAATATAAAAACAAAACCTGCTTTAATTGCCATAACAGAATTGTCTAATCCTAGTTTTCACAGGAACTTGACCATTCCCAAACTCCATTCAGAATTGGCAATGTCACTCCTATGAATTCATCCATTGCTGTGCGTTCATTTATTAAGCCATAAGTCCATAAGATATAGGAACAGAAATAGTCCATTTGGCTCATCGAGTCTGCTGTGCCATTTGATCATGACTGATATGTTTCTCAACCCCATTCTCCTGCCTTCTCCCCGTAACCCTTGATCCCCTTACCAGTCAAGGACCTACCTAGGTCTGTCTTAAATATATTTAATAACTTGGTCTCCACAGCCCTATGCGACAATAAGTTCCATAGATTAACCACCCTCTGGCTGAACAAATTCCTTCTCATCTCAGTTCTGAAGGCTCATCCCTTCACTCTGAGGCTGTGCTCTTGGGTCCTAGTCTCCCCTACTAGCGGAAACATCTTCTCCATGTCAACTCTTTCCTCAATGCTGCCTGTTCTTCCACCTGTCTTTGTGCCCTGTACAAACAATGTCCTCTGTTCCTTTGTCCAGATCATTAATATATATACTTAAATAGTTTTGGTCCCAACATCCACCCCTGTAGAATTCCACAAGTCAGGCTGCCACCCTTCAAAGACACCTTTATCCCCACTCTCTGCCTTCTGCCAGTCAGCCAATCCTCTCTCCATGCCAGTACTGTGTTCCAAACGCTAGGGTCTTTTATCTTATTTAGCAGTGTCCTGTGCGGCTCCTTGTCAAAGGCATTCTAGAAATCCTGTCCGTGGCTGTCCTTTGTCTAACCTGCTTGTCACCTCCTCAAAAAATTCTAACAGATTCATCAGGCATAACCACCTCTTGACAAAGCCAACTCAGCCCTATTTTGCCATGCTTTTCCAAGTACGTCGCAAACTCATCCTTAACAATGGACTCTAAAATCTTATTTACATCTCTAGGTCAGGCTAACCAGCCTACAATTTCCTGTCACCTGCCTCACTCCTTCTTAGACAGGGATATTATTACATTAGCCATTTTCCAGTCATTTGGCACCCTCCCTGACTCCATTGTTTGTTGAAAGGTCACCATCAATGCCCCTACAATCTCTTCAGCTATATCTCTCAGAAGTCTGGGGTGTAGTCTATCTAGTCAGAATGATTTATCCACCTTTAGACCTTTCAGCTTCCCTAGTACCTTCTTCTTAGTAATGGTCACTACACTCCCCTCTGCCCCTGACTTTCTTGAAGTTCTAGTACGCTGTTTCATTTCCACAATGAAAACTGATGTAAAGTACTTGTTCAATTCCTCCACCATTTCTTTGTTCCCCATTACTACTACTCCAGCCTCAAGTGGTCCAATGTCCACTTTTGCTGTTCTCTTACCCTTTAGATATCTGAAAAAAAAATTTTTGCCATCTTCTTTTATATTATTAGCTAGCTTAGTCTTACATTTCATCATTTCCCCCCTCTTATTGTGCTTTTAGTTATCCTCTGCTGGTTTTTAAAGGCTTCCCAATACTCTGGCTTCCCACTAATCTTCACCATATTTCACAGTCTTTCTTTTACATTGTCCCTGACTTCCCTTGGGAGTCAGCCATGCTTGCCTCCTCCCCTTAATGTCTTTTCTTCTGAATTTCTGCTGTGTCTCCTGAATTATCCCCAGAAACTGCTGCCATTGCTGCTCCACCATCTTCCCTGCTCGGCTCCCCTTCCAATCAACTCTGGCCAGCTCCTCCCTCGTGTCTTTACAATTACCTTTACTCAATTGCAATGTATCTGAATCCAGCTTCTCCCCCTCAACTGAGGGTAAATTTTTATCATGTTTTGGTCACTTCCCACCAGGGCTTCCTTCACCATAAGCTCCCTAATCAAGTCTGCCTCATTGCCAAATCCAAAATTGCCTGTTCACTATTGGGCTGTACCACAAGCTGCTCTAAAAAAAAATCTTGTAGAAATTCCACAATTACTTTATCTCAAGATCCACTACTAGCCTAATTTTCCCAGCTCACCTGCATATTCAAGTCTCCCAGGACTTTTGTGATTGTCCCTTTCTAACTCCTGATTTTTTTTTTCTTCCCCACAATAACCAGGGGAGGCGATGGCCTAGTGGTATTATCGACGGACTGTTAACCCAGAGACCCACATAATGTTCTGGGGACTCAGGTTCAAATCCCACAATGGCAGATGGTGGAATTTTAATTCAATAAATATCTGGAATTAACAATCTAATGATGACCGTGAATCCATCATCGATTGTCGGAAAAACCCATCTGGTTCACTAATGTCCTTTAGGGAAGGAAACTGCCATCCTTACCTGGTCTGGCCTACATGTGACTCCAGACCCACAACAATGTGGTTGACTCTGAACTGCCCTCTGGGCAATTAGGGATAGACAATAAATGCTGCCTAGCCAGCGACGTCCTCATCCCATGAATGAATAAAGAAAAAAAAATCCTGACTACTGCTTGGAGGCCTGTACGCAACCCCCATCAGGGTCTTTTTTCCTTTTATGGTTCCTCAACTCTACCCATACAGACTTCACACCTTGTGAGTCTATATCACTTCTTGCTATCAATTTTAATTTCATTTCTTACTACAACCCAACTCCACCCCCTCTACTCATCTGCCTGTCCTTTCAATAGGATACATACCTTGGATATTTAGTTTGCAGCCTTGCCTCTGTGGTACCCACAACATCATACCTGCCAATTTCAATATGCGCTACAAGCTCACTTACCTTGCTTCGTATACTGTGTGCCTTTATATAAAACCTAAGTCCTACGTTGACTGCCTCCCTTTTCATAGTTGTCCCCTCATCTGCTGTCCCTTGAAGTTAGATTCCGGACTCTTTCCAATCTCTGTCCTATTGCTTGTTCTGGAAACTTTAATGACCTCTGCTGAGCGCCCACCCCACTTAATTTGTCCCATTATTTTCCATGTAACTGAAC
>NW_025967340.1:0-25000 GCF_021869965.1 Rhincodon typus
ATGAATGTAGCTCAGCATAACTCTTAGCAACTTTATGCTAGATTTTACTAAACCAGATTTCACACCAAAAAAATTGATTTTGAAATATTTTTGTGGAAATACATTTTTAGCAACTGAATTACAGTCAATAACAATAATTTGAATTTGTCTAGTGCTTTCAATGTTGAAAACCACCACAAGGCATTTCACGGAAACGTTATCAAACAAAATTCCCTAATTCAAAGTCCAAGTAGATATTTGAAGGAACGTACTGTCACTTACCAAATATTGGATTGCCACGAAGAGCTTTTCCACCAAATGCGAACATATGTGAATGATCTGCAGTTACTACAGTGAGAGTGTCAACATCACTTGTCAAGTGACTGGCTCTTTCAATAGCTTCATCAAATTTAACTGCTTCATTTAAAGCTTGCACTGCTGTTCCATCATGATGTCCATGATCAATTCTACCACTTAAAGAAACAAAAAAAAGGTATATCTTCTCAATTTTGGTAATATAATGCAAGATTTTTTAAATAGGTGGTTCTACCTTTAATCCCTGGATTAAGCTGAACATCTGATTTTATCACAGGCATCAATGGTAAGGTTGCTACTGTCCTACTTTGCAAAGTGCTGCTATGTCCTGGGTTGAGGGAAATGTTACTCAGAGTTTCTGCTGTAGGGTGCTATTTACTGTGGCTTGCAGTAAACCACATGTGTCGCCTTGTCAGTTCTTATCACCTCTTGGAGGTGACATTACCAACATTTAGTCATCAAAACGATTAGACTTCCATCCCTTTTGTTTGCGCTAGATTCAACTCCAGGCCCCAATTTTCAACCTATTAATTTGGCTAACAAATGCAATTCATGCCAGCACTGGCACTTAAATATATAACCACAAACAACAATTTCCATTGCAGTCATCAATTATACCAAGGTAATTGTATCATCGTCAATTCAGACTCATTTACAGGTATTAAATACCAGGCTGACAGTGAACGACGCTTTTTCTTTAAAAAAATACCTCAACACTAATGATGCAGAGAGGAAAAATACCTTGGATAATTAACCTTGAAAGCTGTAAGATGCAAGATTTCTAGAAGTGGATTGAGCAAAGGTTTAAATACTTATCCTCAACAAAAAGAAAAAATCCTTTGGGATTCTTCTGAAGAATTCGAATGGCCTTGTCAGTCATTTCAACAATAGAAGGATCCATAGTCTTATTTCGATTTAACTCATATTTCATATCCCTGGGTTCAAACAAACCTAACAATAAAACAAAATGTGCATTCATTCATTATTTTATGATATTGAATATTTATGCTCAAATGTTTGTCTGTGAGATGCTAAAAAGGAAGAGGGTTTTATGGTCTTGTTATACAAGTCATAGAATGGTTTTACTTAGAAGGAGGTCATTCTATGTTTTGAATTCATGCTGACCCTCTGCAAGAGTAATTTAGCTAGTCCCACTGTCCAGTCCGTTTGGCAACACCCTAAAGATGGTTTTCTTTCAGGCATTTGACGAATTCCTTTTTGAAAGCAATGGCTGAATCTGCCTGGCTGAATGAAACTGAATGAGGTCTCATCAAAGTAACAAGATATTATTCCTGTACTAAAACTCTTTGTAATAAATATCTATTCATTACCTGTCTGTCTACTTCCTTGCTGTACGGACATGTTAACTATGTTTCTAGCACAAAGAAAAATCTTTATGAACATTAACTTTTAATAGTTTGTCAGCATTTCAGAAAATTCAGTTTTTCTACCATTGCTAGCAAAGTGAATAACCTCAATTTTCCCTGCATTATACCCTAACTGTCATATTCTTTCCCATTCAGTTATCCTGCCTATATCTCTTTTATAAAATCTTCGGTTGGAAATTTGCCCAAGACCACGGAGTTAGATTTAATGAGAAAAAAACTGGCTTCCCAAGATGGCAGTGGAGTAGGACTCCTCAGTCAGAGGTCATCCGCTTCATCCATTTCTTTTCTTCTTTTTCTCTTTTTGTGTTTTTTCTTTCCTTCCTTCCTTCTTACCTCTTGTCCATGAGCTTTGAGTGAAGTCATCACGTACTGCCACCTCAGCATGGACTCCCAGCCTTGTAAGCCTCAAGGTGAAGCCAGTACGGACTCCCAGCCTCGAGGTGAATCCAAATCAGCCTCCCGGTCTCGAGAGCTTTGAGGGATGCCCGGCACAATCTGGAGGCTGGGTGCCAGTACGGACTGGATTGAAAGGACTGTTATTCTAAACTTTTTATTTCTTTATTTTTCTAATTTTTTCCTAAAATTTTGTACTTAAGCTTCTGTACCTAGGTACCTTTGTACTTAAGATGGCACCGTAAGTGGCGACATGTACTCATGTGAGTACATGTGACAATAAATCTAATTCTAATTCTAAAAAAAAGTGCACTGGGCCAGTTTGCAGGCACATTCCTGCCTTGGCTGCTTTTCCCTATGGTGGATTGGTGAAATTGGGAACTCTGATGGCCTGGGCAGGAAGGCAATTAGAGTGATTAAAGAAGCCAAAGAAAAGCCAACAGTTAGCAAAAGACAAAAACTTAGCAGCAGGGTTCAACTTCAATGAAACTGGTACGTTGTGAAGTTTTATTAGTGTGCTGAAGTGATGCAGGAATGACCAGACTGAGAGGCTGCCTTGAAAAGCATTCCCTATCTGTTGCTTGACAGGTGAGTGCCAATTGCCAGGAAAGGGCTTGATCTGACCAGCATTTCACAGATCCAGCAGGATACACTGCAGCCAGGCTTCATAGCAGTACAGAACAGTTTAAGCATCTACGGCTGAGGGTTTGGGACAGGGAGCTTTCAACTGCAAATGCAACCAGACACCATTTCCACACCCACATGTCCCTACCAGTGCACATGGAGTGATCAGCGAGATGCAAGCACATTGACAATTGACCCCAATTGAAAACCGACTAACCAGGCAGGTGTGAGCATCGGCAAATCCTGAGACTTAGTCTGTCATTACAGCTCACCCTTGGCATCTTCATCCTTATGACACAAAACTGGGCCAGGTGGGAGTTATTGACAGTGACATACAAGGTATCTATCGCTGAAGGCCCTCTGCCCCCGAGGCAGACTCCTAATTGGTTTGCCCTGATAAATAGGAACTTGAAGGCCCACTGCTCTAGGAATCAGGTTTGAGAGTCAAAAACTGTCCAGTTGTCTGCTAGAAAGTGAAGCCGTGAAAATTCAGCTCCTTGTACCCTCTTCACTGTAGTGATTATAACAACATCAGCCAGGTGGATCTCTTAGAATATGAATTCCCTGATTCAGACTGTTAATATAGTCCAACTGGGGAGCCCTGGCTGACAGATATAAACAGGAGTGTCAGTGGTTCTGTTCACTCTGAGAGCTGGCTCTGAGGAAGCCAAATCAGTGTCAAGCATAATCCAGATGTAAATAAAGGGTGACTTGGTGACAGGATACCTGCCTTTGTGGAGTTATTTCACTCATAAGTATTGTTCTAGCTTTACATCATTACACGAGGATACAATACATATAGTCCCTTCATCTAAAGTCATTGATGGGGGGTTGGTTAGCTCACTTGGCTGGATAGTTGTCTTGCAACATAGCATGGTGACAACAGCGCAGTTCAATTCTTGTAACAGGCTGAGGTTGCCATGAAGGCCCATCTTCTCAACAACACCACTTGTCTGAGGAGTGGTGACATTGTGGTTAAACTCAACATCAATAATCTCTCTTTCTAATGAAACAGCAGCCTATGGGACTAAGGCAACTTGATGATATTCATGATATAGATTATTAATAGCTGTGTCCCAAGAACTGGTTCCAATGCCATTCTATTAGTAACGTCTGGTCAACCTGAAAATTATCCATTTATTCCTATCTTTCATTTGCTTCCCTTCAACCCAATCCCCTATGCAGGCCAATATATTAGCTCTAACTCCACATGTAAAACACCCTTATGGATACCTTTTCAAATACATTTTGATTATCCAAATATGCTACATCCAGTGGTTGTTCTTTATCTACCTTACCAGTTGCAACCTCAAATAACTTACAATTTTCTAGATATTCTGTTAAACTTCCTTAATAATAATTCCAGTAATATTTCAAAACTAATGTCAGACTAACCAGGCTGAAATTCCTGGTTTTCTCTTTCCTCCTTTCTTGAATAGTTGTGTTACATTTACTACCATCCTGTCCACTGGTGCCATTCCAGAATGTAAAATATTTTGCAATATCATAACCAGTGCATCCACTGCCAGTGATGGTCACACTGGAAATCCCGAAGAAGGTAAACACTCCTTGCCTGACGCCAGCCTGTGTAGCTAAAGCCGCTGGCTACCCAGCTGGCATGGAGCTGTGTTGCTGTAGGTAAAATATGGGTGGGTGTGGGATGAGGTGTATAAGTGGTAATTAATTGGCCACTTATTGGTCTCATGATACTCACTCTGACCCTGAAAAATAGGAGTCGGGGTGGGGTGGGTGGTAGGTGGTAGGCACACCCAGAGCTGCAATGTATGAGTCTTTTTACCTTCAAACTGCGGGGATCATAAAATTCCACTCTTAATTTTCTTCTGTCTCCACTGAAGCTGCCAGATTTGTGAATATTTCTGCAGTTCTTGCTTAATTTCAAATTTCTGGTAGCTGCAGTATTTTGCAGGAGTGAGTGTGCTCGGATAGTAATGAAAAGTGCTTCAGCGGGCACTTTTGCTACATGATGGAAGTGATGGTACTGTAAGTGTAAAGATAGGACTCCTGTTCTTCTGTTATCAGTAAATAGGGAGAAATTAGCAGCTGTATTTATCTTTACTATTCTTGTGAGGTTAAAAGAAGCCTTTTTTCACTGGGGTGATGCTTGGACACCAATTAATTAGTCCACTTGATTACACTGTGATTTGGAATCCTTCTCCCACTCTCTGGAAAGAGAAGTTCTCTTACCTACGAGCGTGTCCAGGAAAGCTTAGAAAACAGGGTTTGCTTTAAAACAAATTCTTCTTCCACTATTTAAACAGCAAACTCAGCCAAATGGAATGCAACCTCACATTAAGAGTCTTATTTCCACTTTAACATCATGATTGGCTGACCTGCTGCAAATTGCAGTATCTAGGTGTTTCCTGTTTCAGCCAATGTATGGGAAACCTGCCCATTAGATTATACTGAGGCCCAGGTAGTACGAAGGAGGCAGGGAGACTGCAGAAGGACTTGGAAAGGGTAGGAGAGTGGGCAAAGAGATGACAGATGCAATACAATGTGGAAAATTGTGAAGTTATGCACTTTGGAAGGAAGAATAGAGGCATAGATATTTTCTAAATAGGGAAAGGCTTCAGAAACCTGAAGCATAAAAGGAGTTAGGAGTTCTAGTTCAGGATTCTTTTAAGGTTAACATGCAAGTTCAGTTGGCAGTTAGGAAAGCAAATGCAGTGTTAGCATTCATTTTGAGAGCTGGAATACAAGAGAAACCTGTCCGCTTTGTAGCAGAAAATAGGTCATAATATCATGATATAAGTACAGAATTAGGTCATTTAGCCTATCAAGTCTGCTCTGCCATTCAATCATGGCTGATACATTTCTCAAACCCATTCTTGTGCCTTCCCCTAAACTCATGTTCCGTTACTAATGAACATATCTCTAGCTCTATAAGGCTATGGTCTGACCGCATTTAGAATATTGTGAGCAATTTTGGGCACTGTATCTAAGGAACGATGTGTTGGCATTAGAGGGGATCCAGAGGAGGTTTACAAGAATGACTCATGAATGACTAGCTAGAGGATGAGCAATTGAGGATTCTGGGTCTGTACTCAATAAAGCTTAGAAGGATGAGGGGGATCTCATTTAAATTTACAGAATACTGACAAACCTGGATAGAGTGGACATGGAGAAGATATTTTGACTAGTAGGGGAAACGAGGACTTGAAGGCACAGCCTCAGAGTGAAAGGGCAACCCTTTAGAACTGAGATAAGGAGGAATTTCTTCAGCCAGAGAGTGGTGAATCTGTGGAACTCATTAGCATGGAAGGCTGTGGAGACTAAATCTTTGAGACAGAGATATGTTCATTAGTAAGGGAACATGAGTTTAGGGGAAGGCACAAGAATGGGTTTGAGAAATGTATCAGCCATGATTGAATGGCAGAGCAGACTTGATAGGCTAATTGACCTAATTCTGTACTTATATCATGATATTATGACCTATTTTCTGCTACAAAGCGGACAGGTTACTCAAGAACACCAACAAGTATCTGCCCAATTCCTGTGTGAAGTTCAATTTAAGGATCACATTTATATTAAGAGCAATTAGTATTTTGATATATTTTAACATAACTGCTTTATAAATAAATTAGCATCTCTTCATCAGTGAGGTTGTAGACTGGCTTGCCAAACCAGTGTGTTTGGTTGTAGATGTTTTGTCACCCTGCTAGGTAACATCGTCAGTGTGCCTCTGGTGAAGCTTCACTGACGATGTTACCTAGCAGGGTGACAAAACATCTGCAACCAAACACATTGGCTTGGCAAGCGAGTCCACAGCCTCATTGACCACCCGAGCTACAAATCTTCTCAAAAACTCTCTTCATTAGTTTCTGGTTCTTTAGATATTAAGTGAATTTTTTGCAACAACTTCTACTTATGTACAATCTTTAATCCACGAAACATTCCAGACAGATTTGGTGCAAGTTAGAACACAGGCAGCTAATTTTTGGATGACCTCAAATTTACAGAGGGGTTGGAACTTGCAAGTTAATGACAGGAGAAAATGATAATGTACAATTTAATATCCAGAATGCATTCTACATCACAAGTTCTTCTCCAAGCCACGCACCATCCTGACCAATGCTCCCTTCAAGCTGTGGACTGCACACACATACAGCCGCTCCAAGGATCTGCACACAGTGATTGGAAGTCATGCTGCGTACAGACCTCAGAGATCTATGCAGAAGAAAATGAAAATTATCAGGAATGCTCATCCTGACTTAGAACCATATTGCCTTTCCTTCGTAGTTGCCAGATCAAATTTCTGGAATTCCAGTTTTGTGGGTGCAACGTGTTACGCTTTTTTTTTGTGGGTGCAACCCTAAAATTATGGACTGCAGTGGCTTGAGAGGGTCACTCATCACTACATTCTTATGTCGGGCTTTCTTATAGAATTTATTACCCTTTATAAAAGAGTGTTGCAAAGAATAATTTTCAGTGGACTTACCCATCAAATACTTAGTTTTATTCACATTGACAGCATCAAACTGTTCTTTATTCCACACATATTGTGCATCCTGAAAAATGTTAGAAGGCATTAATTCATAACTGGGCACATTATTATTTGATTAAGTATTCAATGGAATATCTGGCTGTGAAAAATATTGATCAGTACTTCTTTGATACTGAGCCATTTCTCAATCAGATTTTCTTTATCTTTTCGAGTGCCATTTTGACTGGGGTTCTCTGGGTATTCAGGATCAGGTGTCCCTTCAGGAGTCATGTACATTCTTCCTCCTCCAAGTATGACCTGAAAAGATAAACATACGGTTTCTTTTTCTCACATGAAATTTAAGTTAGGACAAACCATCAACAACTAATAGTCTGTAGTCCCATTGCAAAATTGGTCATGACCTACAATTGTTCCTCTGGCTGCCATCACATTTAGTGGAAATAAATTAGACATGAAAAGCAATCACTGCTTTAATTTGTTCATGATCAATATTTAATTGCCCCCAAGGGAATTAAGAGTCAATCACATTGCTGTGGGCCTGTTAAGGTTCATTCCAGAGGGAGATTAGTGAGCAAAGTGGATTTTATGTTGATTGACAATGATTTCATAGTTACTAGCTTTTTTCCATTCCAGAATTTTATTCAATTCAAAGTTTACTATCTGCCATGCCGACATTTGAACCCATGTCCCCAGGATATTAACTCAAAGTTTTGGTTTACTAGTTCTAATGACATAACCATGATGTCCCTATCTCCCCTAGGTTAACTTTGATGTGAGAAAGGATATGTAAATTTTTTTGTATAATTAAATTTTGTCACAAAACAGATCCAGATATGTATATTCATAAAGATTAATTTTGGCAAAATTCATATCACTTGTACCTTATGATAGTCAGTTAGCTCAAATAGCGAGTTAGAGTATGGAGCAGAATAACACCAACAGAGGGTTCAGTTGCTTTGATTTGATTTGATTTATTGTTGTCACATGTACTTAAATACAGTGTAAAGTTTTGCTTTGCAAGCTGCACAGTTAAATCATATCATACAAGGACATAGGGTGTTTAGACAGAGTGAGGCATTCAGGGTTATGGCTGCAGAGGAGGTGCACAAAGTGGGATCAACATTGGGTTCGAAATTAGAGAGTCTGATAACAGTGGGGAAGAACCTCTTCTTCAACCTGTTGGTATGTGTTTTTAAGTTTCTGTATCTTCTTCCTGACGGAAGAGATTGGAAGAGATTATAACCAGGGTAGGAAGGTTCTTTGATGATATTGGCAGCCTTTCCCTGGCAACGAGAAGTGTGGATGTGAGATTGGCTTGCGTGACAGTCTGGGCTCTGTGCACAATGTTCCGTAGTTTCTTATGGTCCTGGGCAAAGCAGTTGCCGTACCAAACTATGATGCACCCAGATAGAAGGCTTTCTATGGTGCATCCATAAAATTTGTTGAGGGTCCTGATGAACATGTGAATTTCCTAAGCTTCCTGAGGAAGAAGAGGCATTGTTGTGCCTTCTTGACCATCACAGCTACATGGGAGGACCAGGGCAGATTGTTGCTTGTCGTCACTCCTAGGAACTTGATGCTCTCGACCCTCTCCACCTCAACTTCATTGATGTAGTGGGGGCGTGACCTCCTTCTTTCTTCCTGAAGTCATTGATCAGTTCTTTAGTTTTGCTGACATTGAGGGAAAGATTGTTATCTTTGCACCATGACACCAAGCATTCTATCCCTTTCCTGTATTCTGTGTCATCGTTGTTTGACATCCGGCCTACGACGTTGGTGTTATCAATGAACTTAGAGATGGCGTTTGGATGAAATTTGGCCTCACAGTCGTGAGTGTACAGGGAATACAGTAGGGGGCTGAATATGCATCCTTGCAGGGTGCTGGTGTTGAGTATTATTGTGGGGGAGGTGCTGTTGTCTATCTTCACTGATTGCAGTCTGTGGGTCAGGAAGCCAAGGACTCAGTTGCAGAGAGTGGAGCCGAGACCAAGGTCACAAAGTCTGGAGATTAGTTTGGTTGGGATTATAATGTTGAAGGTGGAGCTGTAGTCAATAAATAGAAGCCTAACATAGGTATCTTTATCATCTAGATGGTTCAGGAATGAGTGTAGGTCTAGGAAAATGGTGTCTGTTGTGGACCTGTTGCGCCGGTAGGCAAAATGCAAGGGAATGAGGCAGCCTGGGAGGCTCAAGTTGATGTGAGCCATGATTAACCTCAAAGCATTTCATAATTATGGAGGTCAGAGCCACTGGGTGGTAGTCGTTGAGGAATGTTGCATGTGTTTTTTTTTGGTACTGGGATGATGGTGGTTTTCTTGAAGCAGGTGGGGACTTCAGATTGTAGCAAGGAGATGCTAAAGATATCAGTGAATATTCCCACCAGCCGGTCCGCAGAGGATCTGAGTGCATGGCCAGGGACACCGTCTGGGCCAGTTGCTTTCCTCAGGTTCACCCTCAAGAAAGCCAATCTGACATCTGCAGCGATGACTGAGGGAACAGGTGCATCTGGGGCTGTCGGTGCAGGTGATACCATTCTACTGGCATTCTGCTCAAATTGAGTGTATAAAGTATTCTCTGCACCAGGGTGGGATGTGTTTTTGTCCACTGTTTTGTTCTGCTTCATCTTGTATCCTATTATGTTTTGTAGGCCTTGCCACAGGTGGCGAGTGTCCATGTGGTTAGTTTGTGCCTCTAATTTGGTCCACTACTGCCTCTTGACATCTCTATGTGCCTTGCAGAGGTCGTATCTGTATTTCCTGTAAAAGTCTGGGTCATCCGACCTGAAGGCCACACGCCTGGTCTTCAGTAGGCAATGGATTTCCCAGTTCACCCAAGGTTTCTGGTTGAGTAATATGCGGATTGACATCTGTGGCATGCAGTCCTCTACACACTTGCTAATGAAGTCTATGATGGTGGTGACATCACTCCTCGTAACAGCTGCGGTAGCTCATGGAGGCCGTCTTCCTTACCTTACTGCATGCTTTATAGTGTTGTCCCTCAACCAATATAATCAATTGTATCTATCTAATGAAGGGAAATGCCTATGTCCTTGGTGGAGTATGTCAAATTTGAGTAAGAAGGTGATAGTTTGGACCACACTTTAAACGGAGAACACTATCTAGGCTGATGTAAAACTGAAAGTGTGATACCCACAGTTAGATGAAAGGCTACACCTTTCTGCACTGGTGATCATAAAAGATCTCAATGATACAATTCAAAGATCAGTAGAAACTCCATCTCATCCTGGTTCAACATGCTTTCCTCAACTAATAACACCATTGATAGACTTAGTAGACAATCATTTTGTCTGTAGGAAAGTCTTTGCAATTAGCTTTGATGGTTGCTAATGTGTTAACTAACTGCACTTTTATTCTTTGGTTATAAAGCACTTTGACATGTCTTGAGAATGCAATTTGGATAGATAGAAATGTAAGTAGTTCCTTCAGATTATTTATTGAGACTTGCTCATTTGATATAAAATATAACTTTGTATAAAAATATCCAGAAATATGATATAACCTGAATCAAATAGAACCTACTTCAACAAATATTGTATGTACTTAAAACAGGTACAGGCACAGGCACAGACATGGGAAATTGATCATTATAGTACCAGTGAGCTGTGTACATCTGTTACAGGCAGATATCTGCAGGTAGCTTGTCCCTGATGGTGGAATAGCAAGATTGTTCAGCTAAAACATAAGCAGAATTTGGAGAGTTGAGAGCAATATGTAACTGATAGAGGCTTACAATTCGAATGTATAGCTGGGAGAAGCACTCTTGCTCCACCTGGGACTCTTAATTACCTCTGTCGTTTGAACAGCCGACAAAAACATAATTTCATTTAAAAAAAAAGACTGAAAACATTCCTCTGGAGCCAGGAGAAGCAGGGGTGGTCCAAATGCTCCAAAGTTTTCTGACCAGTCCCCACTTACCCTTTATTTTGCCAGTGCTAACACAGCTTAGTTGATAGCTGAACATAAGTGGGTGTGGACACACAGGAGAGAGATAGGTTTACAGCTCCTGTTCCTGTAATGGATACCACCCCATCATGTTGTTGGGCCAGATGGTATGTTTCAGTTCTCAAATATTTAGATGATTTAATGTAAACTTTTGTGAAATTGTGAAAGGCAGTAAAAACTGCGATTTTTTTTTTCTGTGTTGGACTTGTCCTCCAAGCTGAGTATCAACAATTCTATTGGTCAAAGTTGTCCAGCAGCATGGTTTACAAGGAAAAACAAACCCACAGTTATATTAGCTTCTACTGCAGTGTATTACAGATTATTTTATTACCTTATGTTTATTCGTTTCACACAATTTAAATGTATCATTCCCTAATATCAAACAGTAGATTAGATACTGACAAAATGTTTGTCAAATCCTGTGATTAGTCAGTACTTTATAACTGAAACTCTGGGGTAAAGTTTCCATGTTGGCATAATCAGTGGGTGCACATATCTTTTTAACTTTCTCTCCTTGCACCTTAAAAATATGCCCCTAGTTTTTAATTCCCCCACCCTAAGGAAAATATCTTTGCTATTCACCTTATCTAATCCCCTCATGATTTTATAAACCCCAGTAAGGTCACCCCTCAACCTTCTACGCTCCAGTGAGAAAAGTCCCAGTCTATCCAGCCTAACTTTATAATTCAAACCTTCCATTCCCGGCAGCATCCTGGTAAATCTTTTCTGAACCCTCTTCAATTTAATTATATCTTTCCTATAACAGGGTGACCAGAATTATACACACTACTCCAGAAGAAGCCTCACCAACCTCAACATGACATCCTAACTCCTATACTTAAAGGTCTGAGCGATAAAGACGAATGTGCAAAACACTTTTCTAACCATCCTGTCTATATGTGACGTAAACTTAAAAGAATTATGTATCTGAACCCCAGGTCTTTCTTTTCTACAACATTACCCAGGGCCCTACCATTAATTGTGTAAGTCTTGCCCTTGTTTATTTTATCAAACTACAATACCTCGCATTTATCCAAATTAAACTCCATCTGCCACTCCTCAGCCCATTGACCCAATCGATCAAGATCCCTTTGTAATCTTAGATAACCTTCTTCACTGTCTACTAAACCACTAATTTTGTTGTCATCCACAAACTTACTAACCATGTTTCCTAAATTTTCAACCAAATCATTTACATAAATGACAAATAAAAGTGTATCTAGTACCAATCCCTGTGAAACACTGCAGGTCACAGGCCTCCAGTCCGAAAAACAACCCTCCACTACCACCTTCTGTCTCCTACTCTCAAGCTAATTTTGCATCCAATTGGCAAGCTCTCCTTGAATCCCATGTCATCTAATTTTACTAATTAGTTACCATGCAGAACCTTGTCAAAGCCTTTACTAAAGTTGATGTAAACAACGTCTACTGCTCTGCCCTTGTCAATTGTTTTGGTAACCCCTCAAAAAAACTCAATCAAGTTTGTGAGACATGATTTACCGCGCACAAAGCAAGACAATGAAGCAATAGAATACAAGTCAATATTTGAAAAAAAAGTATTTTAAATGGTCAGGTCACTGGGCACAGATTTGAGTAAAGTTATCTAAATGTAAAAGGCAAACGGAAATAGTTAAAATTGCACCACAAGTATGGAAGTAGCTATAAAAATAATATTTAACTACTTACTTACAATGAATTTATAATCATAGGATAAAAATATAATGAATTATTTGTTCAAAATGGTTAACTATGATAAAAGTGCATTGTGGTTTGATGAACCTTTAAATCTTATAAAAATAAACAGAACTTACATCAATATCTGTGTTATTTATGAGCTGAAAAGCAATGTCCTTGCAACCATTCCTAATTGCATCGAGTGGCATTTCAGCATCACTGTACCAATTTCTGTCTGCAACATGGGCATATGTAGCAGCTGGAGAAGCATGTTGAACCCGAGTGGTTGTCACGATGCCAACCGACTTTCCTGTGCAAAATGAAAAAGTTAAAGATTATCTAATGTTAATGAAAAGTAGGTGAATAGAAAAAGTCAGAATAAATTTTGCTTTAAATCAGAACTAGGAATCACAAAAATAACGTAGTTACTAATCTATCTATTAGGTAAATAAAGAATACAGAGAATGTGGAATTCATCATTCTGTCTAATTATAATGCCATGTAATATTAATCACTTAGTTGTGAAAAAACATTTGAATTTAATGGCAGCCTTGCTTTGTGACCATTACCTTTGCAAAAAGTGACTTCCATTATTTTAAGTGAAATGGAGCATGATACTTTTTGACAATGTACAATCTGTTTATCCGGGTCATCAAGAACATAGACATATCAGTCTGTGTTTATCATGGAATGGATAATGTTCTGAGCAAGCATGTTCAAGCATTTTATTTAATAATTGACTGGGAAAAACTCCGTGCAGAGACAGACCACAGCCTATAAGATATAGGAATAGAAGTAAACCATTCAGCCCATTCATTCTGCTCCCCCATTCAATGAGAGTATGGTTGATCTGATAATTCACAACTCAGATAAAAAAACTTGTTTTCTATGATAAAACACTAAATACAAACAAAAACAAAAACAAAAACAAAAGAACTGTGGATGGTGGAAATCAGAAATAAAACAGAAATTGCTGGAAAACTTACCAGGTCTGGCAGCATTTGTGGAGAGGAAGCAAAGTTAACGTTTTGGGTCCATTCAGAATGAAGGATAGGTATGGCAAATTATGTGAACCTTGGATGACCAGGGATGTTATGACCTTGGTCAAAACGAAAAGGGAAGTGTACATAAGGTCGAGGAGGATGGGAACTGACAAAGTCCTTTAAGTATACAAAGAAAGTAGAAAAGAACTTAAACAAGAAATTAGAAGGGCTAAAAGGGATCATGAAAAGTCATTAGCAAACAGGATTAAGGAGAATCCCAAAGCGTTTTATACATATATAAAAAGCAAGAGGGTAGCCAAGAAAGGGTTGGCCCACTCAAGGTCAAAGGAGAGAATCTATGTGTGGAGCCAGAAGAGGCAAATGAGGTCCTAAAGGAATACTTTGTATTGGTATTCACCAAAGAGAAGGAATTGATGAAGGATGATCTCAGACAGGGTAGTGTCAAATTCCTAAGCCATGTATTAAGGTAGATAAGTCCCCTGGTCCTGATGGGATCTATCCCAGAATATTGAGGGAGGTAGAAGAACAAGTTGCTAGAGCATTGTATCCTCTTTGGCCACAGATGAGGTTCCAGAGGACTTGAGAATGACTTTTTTCACTGGACCTTAGGAAATTGAGAAGCAACCTGATAGAAGTTTATAACATAATGAGAGGTAGAGTAAGAGTTAATGGTAGTTGTCTTTTTTCTAGGATGGGGGATTTCAAGACTGGGGGAACATTTTTATTGTGAGAAGAGAGAGATTAAAAAAGACATGAGGCAAACCTTCTACACAGAGGGTGGTTCACATGTGGAATGAGCTTCCTGAGGAAGTGGTGGGTGCAGGTACAATTACAACGTTTAAAAGACATTTGGATAGATACATGAATAGGTTTGGAGGGATATGGGTCAGGAGCAGGCAGGTAGGACTAGTTCAGTTTGGGATTATGTTTGGCAAGGACTATTTGGACCAAAGAGTCTATTTCCGTGCTGTATGACTCAATGATTCTACAAGAGTAACAGGGATAATCCTGGAAATTATAGGCCTGTGAGCCTCACATCAGTGGTAAGGAAATTATTGAAAAAGATTCTGAGGGACAAGATCTATACACATTTAGAAGCAAATGGACTTATTAGAGATAGACAGCACGGTTTTGTGCAGAGGAGGTCATGTCTCTCTAACTTGATCGGATTTTTTAAGGAGGTGACAAAGATGATTGATGAGGGCAAAGCAGTTGATGCTGTCTACGTGGACTCCAGTAAAGCCTTTGACAATGTCCCTCATGGAAGATTGGTAGAAAAGGTGAAGTCACATGAGATCAGGGGCGAGCTTGATACAGAACTGTCTTACGCATAGGAGACAGAGAGTAGCAGTGGAAGGATGCTTTTTGGAATAGAGGGTGGTGACTAATGGTGTTCCACAGGGATCAATGCTGGGACCTCTGCTGTTTGTGGACTACATAAATGAGAAAATGATAGGTGGAGATGGAGCCGAGAGAGAGAGAGAGAGAGAACGTTAACTCTGCTTTCTCTCCACCATGCTGCCAGACTTGCTGCGATTTTCCAGTAATTTCTGTTTTTGTTTCTGTTTTCTGTCTTGGTATCCAGTTGATCAACTGTATTGGATAGTCTATCCAAACATTATGTCTCTTCAGCAAAATTTGAATATTCTTCAGAGATATACAATACTCCCTTTGCAGACTCGGAGTTAATTTTTGTTACTTTTGTTAATTAATCTTTGTTACCTGACGAAGGGGCTACACTCAGAAAGCTTGTGATTTCAAATAAACCTGTTGAACTATAACCTGGTGTGGTGACTTCCAACTTTGTCCACCCTAGTCCAACACCAGTACTTCTATATCAAGATAGGTGCAAGAAGCTGAGTCAGAAGGAAATTTATGGAACATGGATTAAGCATCAGGGAGGAAAATAGTCGAACAAGGGTGAAGGATGAAACAGCAAACTGAGGGCACAGAGAATCATGGTCTCAGTAGCATGAATCATAATTCATCTCGAACTGCAAGGAAAGAATGGAGGAGAAGTTGAAACGGAGAGCTTAATTTTTCAGATTTTCAGCCATTTAACTCTGTTAGTTTTGGTTATGTTTGAGGTTATCTTTGAACTTTTGTGTGATCCTCATTAACACCTTACAGCTATAGGAATCACCAGGGGAAAAGGAGTCTCTGGTCATCAGCATCTTTCTAGGAGTTTCCCTTAGTATGAAGAAAGAGGAGATGAGGCCAGGTGGGGTAGTGGCAGTTTCTTCAGAAAAGGGGACAGGAATGCCAGATGCACTCTTTTCTTCCCTTGCAGGTACAGGACTTCCCTCCTCCTCTGCACCTCTTCTACCAGGGGCTCCTTTACCACATCAAAGAATGTGTGCACCCTCTCACTTGTTCCTGTATCATGCTACTGCCAGCCAGCACACTTCACATTTTCTATTGAATTGGTTGTAAGGAGCTCTGTCACTGGCAAATTCAAATTATGGTAACCAGCAACTGGGACAAATATTGCATGCTAAAACAACACTTTCAAATGGCACATATTTCTAACACAGCACCTGTTTTCACACTTTCTTCAAAAATAACTCACCCTATAAGTTTTTCTCTTTGTAGATGGGTTTATTCTGAAATCATTGTATATGCAATCAGTATTAGGTAGCACACAGACTTCAAACAGCTTCAAGTTACAAAAAAATATGTACAGGCTATTATTACTGGTCAATGTTCTGCTTACTATGTAGCAATAATGGGCCACTGAAATAGTTCTTCCCCCGCTGCGTCCATACAGCAGTTCAAAAATTGTCATGGTCACCTTTATCATTTCAACTATTTTTAGATTTTCCTCCCAGCTTTTATTATTTATTGAGATTAGAATGATTATTGAATGTCATTTTGTACAGGTATTTTCAAAATATACTATACCTGCATCTTTTGCCCTCTTAAGTACTGACATGACCTCATTGCCAAAAGTTGTTGTACATTGTCCTCGTCTAGCTGCTGCACTCAGTCCAATGGTTCCATAGTTTGCTTTGACCCCACAAAGGTAAGCAGTGGCTGTTCCTGCACTATCAGCTGCTTGGTGATCAACATTGTATGTCTAAAACAAGAAAAAGACGTTCTTTTCAGAGCTTTAGCAAATTGGTATTTTAATGCAATAAGTGATCTTATTATGATCTCAGCTGATAGTAACACTGGATATGTCTGTTCCTAAAATGAAACCTGATTCGATAGATCATAAATTTAATTTTTTGCAGTTGGATACCATGGTGGTTAGTCACCAAAAGATATTCACAAAAGACTGCAGATGTTCTTTAATAACAGAACATCTGTTGATTACACAAATAGAAGACAATTAGCATGATTTTAACACAAACAGCAAAACAAAGTTTAAACCTGTTCCCCACTACTATTCTTTTACATAGGCTTCAATCCTGAGCAATTTTATCTTAACTTTTAAAGTTTCTACTTAATTTATTCCTCCTAGTCTCTTTTCCTTGGACGGCTGATGAGACATTTTTAGAATCCTTTCCAAGTCTCTAAGGTTTTGGAGTAGATTTGTAGCTCGGGTTGTGGGTGTTGAGGTTGGTTGGCTCGCCGAGCTGGTTTGTTGTTCCGCAGACGTTTCGTTACCGTGCTTGGTAACATCCTCAGTGCAGCCTCTGATGAAGCGTCGGTGTGTTTTCCCGCCTGGCTTTTAAACTCTGGGGTCCGTTGCGATGGATTGCCTCACTTTTGGGTTTCCTCCGTAGTGGAATGTATATGGGGTCGAGTTCACATTGAATATACATTCCATTACAGAGGAAACCCAGAAGTGAGGCAATCCATCGCAACGGACCCCAGAGTTTAAAAGCCAGGTGGGAAAACACACCGACGCTTCATCAGAGGCTGCACTGAGGATGTTACCAAGCACGGTAACGAAACGTCTGCGGAACAACAAACCAGCTCGGCGAGCCAACCAACCTCAATCTTTCCAAGTCTGCTGGCATAAACCTATGATAATTCCGATGGCCTAAACTTATTCAGTTCTAACAACTTGAAAACTTCTATACAAAGTCTCTTGGCTTGAAAGCTTCACAGACTGGAAACCACTTCGGTTGGGATTACAGGTCTCCCTGAATTAAAATCTCAATTCCTTTGAATGAAGAAATTTAAAATTATGTTTTGAAGTGAAAATCTAAAGCTAATTGCCTATTCTGTTTATTCTTCCTGTCATAAACTCAGCAACATAAACATTTCATCTATTAAAACCACAGAGATCTCCCAGACGTTTGGTGACAGTCACATGTCTCCTCAAAACCAATGTACTTAGGTTACTATTTCAAATGGCTTTCTGACCCGTTTAAAAAAATCCAGACTGGCCAAAATTGTCTATCTTTATTTTTTAATTAAATCAAAATTCCAAAAATGATAATATATTATGCATTTTTATCACAATGTGTTCAAGATATCTATGGATTTCCATTTGTCTCCAAGTAGCTTTATTCCATCCAGCCATGTATCTATTGGATAGAAGATATGTCACTGAACTCTATAAAAGGGATTCTATCTTAGTATGGCAAGAGCAATCTTCTTCTCATGTCAATTAGAAGCATACACAAGAAAATCTCAGATACAGTATCTTTGGGAGTATTCCCTAAGAATCAGACATCACTCAGTTCACAAACTAAATTTCAGCTTATTAAAGCAAATAGAGCATGCTGCTCCTAATTTTTCCAAGTGTTAACAGAGTTTTTGTGAGTTTTTGAGCAACAAAAAGCATCAAGAATGTGAAACTATGTGGTGCCTTTCACAAGGAATCTGGAACATGTGTGGACAGGGTAAGCAACACTATGTCTCTCCACCCAATCATATTAAAGAATTCCCTGAGACATGCAGAGTTTAAACCAGGAAATGCAAGTTAAGAGTGTTTGATTCATTGTCAAATCAAGCAGAGAAGACAAAACAAAGCGAAGAGAAAATATGGGTTAACAAGGTGTAGAGCTGGATGAACACAGCAGGCCAAGCAGCATCAGAGGAGCAGGAAAGCTGACGTTTTGGGCCTCGACCCTTCTTCAGAAAAGGTGGAAACCACTTCGGTTGGGGTTACAGGTCTCCCTGAACTAAAATCTCAATTCCTTTGAATGAAGAAATTTAAAATTATGTTTTGAAGTGAAAATCTAAAGCTGATTGCCAATTCTGTTTACTCTTCCTGTCATAAACTCAGCAACATAAACATTTCATCTATTAAAACCACAGCGATCTCCCAGGCATTTGATGACAGTCACATGTCTTCTCAAAACCAATGTACTTAGGTTACTATTTCTTTTTTTTTCTGAAGAAGGGTCTAGGCCCGAAACGTCAGCTTTCCTGCTCCTCTGATGCTGCTTGGCCTGCTGCGTTCATCCAGCTCTACACCTTGTTATCTCAGATTCTCCAGCATCTGCAGTTCCTACTATCTCAGAAAATATGGGATAATAATGAGTTATATAAAGGGACATTTTCTTTCCATTTTTGAAACATATACTACTAAAATCAAAACCTGATAAAATGAGACTAGACTTTGAATTTATAAAAGCTAATTTTCATTGTCACAGAGGTTATTTGGCAGCCATTAAAATATATTATACTGTTAAAGATTTACTTACACTTGAATGGACAAGCTTAAATCTTTTTGATGTGTGTAATAGACACCTAGCCAGTATATATTGAAAATTTATACCCTTCACGTTCCATGAAGAGGTACTGGTTTAGCATAGATTGTGAAGGAACATTGCAAATCAGACTGCTACACCCTTATTTACACATTAAAACATGCATCTGCAAACACCAGACTTTGCTATCCTTAATGCTAATGAGTAATGTTAATCTCACTATTACTCCTACTACAAAGTCGAGACTGTTAAGACCTTTATGGAATCATAGAATCCCACACTGTTGAAACAGGCCATTCAGCCCATCGAGTCCACTTCAACCTCTGAAGAGCACTCCACCTAGACACACCCCAATGCTATTCCTGTAACCCTACATTTCCCACCACTAATCCACCTAGCCTGCACATCCCTGGACATGATGGGGCAATTCAGCATGGCCAATCCACCTAACCTGCATATTTTTGGGCTGTGGGAGAAAACCGCAGCACCCGGAGAAAACACACACAGACATGGGGACAATGTACAAATTCCACATCGACAGTTGCCTGAGGGTGGAATCAAACTGAGGAACCTGGCTCTGTAAGACACTGAGCCACCATGCTGCCACTATTTGTAAACCAAGAGATTTGATGTATTCCAGCTCCTATCACATTGCAATTCCACTGTACCCTGAAGAATGCTAAAAGTAAAGATACAGGCCATTTGGCCCAAATAGTCCAGAACAGCTCCTTTTCACACAAGCTATTTTGTTTAATCACACTACCTATTCTCCTTTACTTTTGTATTGCACCATTCCAGAATCTAATTTCCTTCTGAAAGTATTTTTGTGTTCTGTTTCAACAGTGGTTTCTAACTGTCAACAGTGGTATAACTATCAGTTTGCTTCCCAAATGCTCACTCACTTTATCCTTTATAACAAAGCTGCCATCCTGCATACCTCTGGTTTCTTAGTACACACTTCTTAATTTCAACAGTAATTTACAGCATCTATGAAACTCACATTCCTTTCTTGACATGCATGGTCTTTAGTGGTCATATGCAGATTACTGTGGCTTGCATTGTTTCTTTAGCACAGAGGAGGAAGTTGGCAGTTTATGACAGAGAGAGAGCACTGAACAGTCAATCTATCAGTGTGATAGGAGGTAAGCATGTCGCTACATGACACCATGCTACGTCAACGCCAGCTGCCTACACACTGCCTGTGCTTCAAATAGCCATTGTCTGAGAGTTGACAAGAGTCGTCAGTGGGTCAAATAGTCAAGGAGGTTATCCACTAAGGGGTTGGCCAGGGTCAGTCAGATACTTGGTCCTACCAAAGTCTGAGGATTTGGGCCACTGACAATTCTGCAGGTCATGTGCAACTGCTTCAGAGATTGCAAGTAGATCAGTTGGCATCTTTTGGAGATACCAATCCATGGACTGGGCTGTGATCAGATGTGGATGTCTTATCAAGTCAGTCTAGGGGTGGGGCAAGGTCAGTCCTGGGAGTTTGGTCAATAGTTATGAGGGGCCTTATCATGGAGCAGTGATTGCAGTCCTGGGGAAAGCAGACAGCTGAAGTCTGGGAATGGGTTTCCTTGTACTGAGTCACTGCATGAATGGTGACAGTGATGGGGGAAATTTGCAGATAGTAGGATGGAACTTCATATTGAATAGGAAAGGACTAGGAGCTCCATGAAGTGGTTCACAAAGGTCATGGTTATACTGGCCTCTTCATGGGAAGGGTGGAGAGCCAACAAGGACATGTAAACTTCCAAAGTCATCGCCTCTTAGGGTAAAGTGCGCATATTACGGGTGATGTAAAGAGGCCCAATGGAAATGGTGGGACAGAAAGATCATAGGTGTCACAGGGACAGCAACACAAAAGGAAACATGAAGACTTATGGTGGTGGTGGTGGGTGTGCGGAGAGGGTGGTGCTGCTGCTGTTAGTGCGTAGAATTCATGCATCTCTGGCAGAACCTAAAATTAGTCACACTAAAATGAACTTGGAAACTTGCCATATAAGATCAAATACATAATAGATACATAAACTGGCTTCTATTTCAGTGGGTTTCTTTGCTTCAGGAGTGGAGCAAACTCAGGAAATTGGACACCCTCCTAGGGGCAATTGCAGTATTCAAGCCTCCACTGAGACAGTAATGCTACACTTACAGTTTCAATTTGCATTTATCTATAAGTCATTAAAAATTATGTCCTTAAGCAATCATGATCAGTCCACTAGCTGTCTCCTTTTGCACATGTTCCTTTCCACTTCAGCAGAGTAGGATCCATTTAAATCTGGAATATAAACAGCAGGCTGTGCATTGAAATCCTTAATCAATATGCACCTGTTGTTCATTGTCAACAAGCAAAACAATATTTATAAATGTTACCTATCAATAGTCAGCTGCTAAAATCTCTCAGTTAGGAATACATTGTGAAAATGCAATCATGGGACACTTGCATGCATTTAATTATTCAAAATATTTTTCTAACCATAATTTAAAACAGAAAAAGACAGAAAATTCATAGAATGTTAGTAGCTTTTAAGCCTGACTTTGGAGAGACCAAGATGTGGAAATGACTCCATTGCTAGCACAGTTCCTTCTCCAAGTTTTTTTTGGAGTTGTCCTTTCAGTATTCGGGTAGCAGTCACTGTGGGAACTCCCATTCCTATAAGAAATTATAGATATGGTTAAATGTTTATTGATTCACTAGAGTAAATTGCTCAATTAGTACTTTGACTATAAAACAGGAAGCTGATAAGCAGCACAAGAACTTTGGCTAAGGCAATTTTACACCAAAGTGCAACATTGACTAATCACCCTAAGGAGCTGTCATTCCCAGAAAATGTTCCTTCCCTTTGAGTAAAATTATTTGCCACGTACCACAGTGCAAAGTGCTACAGATGCTGCCATCACAAGAGAGATAGCCTTTATCTTTAATGAATTTACAACAATGGATTCTATTAACTGTGCTGATGTCAATCAGTTATAAATATTGTTGGAAAAAGACATGTTTTGTTGAAGCTTTTCATCTTATACTCATCAGGACAAGTTGCAAGAATACCAATTCAATGAGGAAAATGAACATTTATACTGCATGACAGGACAGCGCTAACTGGTTGGCAAATGACTCTGACTGATAGAGGTGTTGCCATGGAGAATGCACCAAATAATAATGGCTGATAGCTAACAGCCAGGTTCTGCTTAAATTTAAAGCTAGGCGAGTTGACTGATTTGTCGGAGCATTACCTGGGAAATGAATGAGAATTGTGTTTGCCACTAACATGATGTTACCGTCCAGCAATAAAGACATTCTGTCTATCATATAGACATTAATGTCATATATAAATTTCAATGTTGGTGTGAGGCCAGGTAAGTAGGCCAGACATCCTAAACACTGGAGGATTGTATCAAACAGAATGTCCCTTTGGCTGCTTGGAATAAACAAGGTACTGAGCATATACAACCAGCCCACACTTGCAAAACAGTGTCTAGACGCTATTCCACAATTGGATAATATTTGCTGAGTGTATGATGAATTACACTGACAATCAATTTAGGATTGTTAGTCAGACTTGTAGTGTGGCACACTTGCGGGTACAGGAAGCTACACGTATGAAAATCAGGGTCCTGTTCAGACAAAAAGATGTACATGCACTGGGCCTGGTTCAACTCAATGGAATAGTGGCCAGCCATTCTCTGGTTTATTTCTCAGGACAATACCCTGAACAATCAGAATTAATCTGTCTGGTTTAAAATTCAAACAAAGCCTGGTTGTTAACTATCACTTATCATTAACTGGTACATTCTCCTCGATAACACCTGTGCCAATGCAGTATAAATTTTGTTTTCCGTCTTGATTTTGGTATTTAGTACCAATTGTCCAAATGAATGCAAGATGAAAACTTTGACAAAATGTGCCCTTTTTCAGTGATACTCAAGTTTAGTTCTACCAAACGGAAGTTCTAAATCATTAAGAGGTGGAGCACATTTTGCCAAAATCTTACAGTGCTATTATCACTCAATTTTCAAAGGTATTGAAAGATTTTTATTCATTTATTTTATATTTCATGGCCTTAGGATGAGCCAAAGTGCTCCACAGAAGTTTAAATACTTATGTGAATTTATGTAGTCATTGCTGTAAAACAATTGGATACAGCATTTTTTTATAAAGCATTTGATCAGCTTCAAACCGTTATTACCAATTGTTCAAACCATTATTACTTCATTGTTACCAATGAAGAGGAGGCAAAAGTAGAGGAAATTTGAGTCCAAGATGAAGGTAAAGATGGAATGTCCCACCACCACATTACTGTTTTAGTATTGTAGAAGGCAAGCTAATGAGCCATTGCAATGTCTGGTTCTGAACTAAAGCACTATCTTTTAGATCAACAGTAAAGCATGTCAAATATCAAACCACAGACAGGCCCCAAGATTGGAATAAAATTATACAGCCCAGAAGGAGGCCATTGAGCCCATTGTATTTGTGTCAGTTTCATTGTGTCCTTTCAGCAGATAATTTTGTGTCTTTTTTAATTGCTGATTCAGGCACTGAGAAAACAGTCTTGCACAAGTTATGGTTAGGTCAGTATGCCAGGGTCTGCAGAAATGGTTCAGGCATCTTGGAAGTGGAAGTCAATTGGGCAACCAAACCATGAATTATATGCTTTAAAGTGGCTACTGTCTGTTTTGAAAGGAGCATTTTGATGCATGCTCAAACCCAACTGGCAACATAAGAACAAAGAAAATTACAGCGCAGGAACAGGCCCTTCGGCCCTCCAAACCTGCGCCGATCCAGATCCTCTATCTAAACCTGTCGCCTATTTTCCAAGGATCTGTATCCCTCTGCTCCCTGCCCATTCATGTATCTGTCTAGATACATCTTAAATGACGCTATCGTGCTTGCCTCTACCACCTCCACTGGCAACGCGTTCCAGGCACCCACCACCCTCTGTGTAAAGAGCTTTCCACGCATATCTCCCTTAAACTTTTCCCCTCTCACCTTGAAATCGTGACCCCTAGTAATTGAGTCCCCCACTCTGGGAAAAAGTTTCTTGCTGTCCACCCTGTCTACACCTGTCATGATTTTGTAGACCTCAATCAGGTCTCCCCCTCAACCTCCGTCTTTCTAATGTAAATAATCCTAATCTACTCAACCTCTCTTCATAGCTAGCGCCCTCCATACCAGGCAACATCCTGGTGAACCTCCTCTGCACCGTCTCCAAAGCATCCACATCCTTTTGGTAATGTGGCAACCAGAACTGTACGCAGTATTCCAAATGTGGTCGAACCAAAGTCCTATACAACTGTAACATGACCTGCCAACTCTTGTACTCAATACCCCATCCGATGAATGAAAGCATGCCATATGCCTTCTTGACCACTCTATTGACCTGCGTTGCCACCTTCAGGGTACAATGGACCTGAAAACCCAGATCTCTCTGCATCAATTTTCCCCAGGGCTTTTCCATTTACCATATAGTTCGCTATACCGTATAAGCTTCTTAATGCCTTCAATTCTCTGTACTATCATGGGGGTTCTGCTAGAATTTTAGCTGGAAAGGTGCGAAAAACCCCACATACTTTCTTACCATTTTCAGTG
>NW_025967341.1:0-25000 GCF_021869965.1 Rhincodon typus
TCAATTCTTCTATTAATTAAGTTGAGGATCACATATGTTCTTTAAACAGCCTCCTCAACTTAGAATAGAATCCCTAGACACTATGGGCAATTTAGCATGGCCAATCCACCTTACCTCCACATTTTGGACTGTGGGAGGAAACCAGAGCAGCCAGAGGAAACCCATGCAGACACAGGGAGAATGTGTAAACTCCACACAGACACCCAAAGCTGGAATCTAACCTTGATCCCTGGTGCTAACCACTGAGCCACTGTAGCTTGTTTGTGCATTTCAAAGATCTGTGCATTTACACCCCCAGGGCTCCCGATTAAATACTGCATCTAAAAGCAGCTCATTTTGCCGTCTCTAAGCACATTGTGAGTCAACTAACAGCAGGTGGAGTGCAGCAGTTCAAGAAAGAAGCTCACCACCACTTTCTCAAGAGCAACTAGGGACGGGCAATAAAAAGTGCTGGTCAGCCAGTGACACCCACATTCAATGAGCGAATAGAAAATATTGCTCCTCCTTATTCTTCTATGAAAATATGTCACTTCAAACTGCACTGCGTTCAGGTTTATCTGCCATGTCTATTAAACTAGTCTATGTCTTTTGTACTGCATGAATTTCCTCCACTTTTTATTACGTTTCTGCACTTTTCCCAATCTGTGATTTTTGAATTGATTCCCTGCATAGCCGAGTCTGTCATTAGTGACGATGCTGTCACTTTAAAAGGTTATTTATTCCTGGTGTTTTTTTGAAGAGAGTTCGTAATGCAGGGGTAAATAACTGACGACTGAAGACGACTTGTGTAAACAACTTGTGAGGCCTTGGGTTTTTTTTCACATAGCTTGAAAGGGTGTGGCCAGCTCTCTCAGATCTTGTTTTGTTTTTCCAGTAACATCAGAAGCTCTTGGGGTCTCAAAAGAGTTGGAAACTTCAGTAAATGTTTCCTGGCTGCTACACCCTCTGAATTTTCTCTTGTTTTTTTTCCTCCTGGATTGGAGAACTGCATGTGAGAGTCTGTGTCTGAATTTGCCTTTTTGCCAAGGGCTATGTTTATGGGATGCAACTATATTGGAACAGTTAATTAGTAGTGGGTACTGTATCTATTATTTGGTTAAATTTTCTAATAGTTAAGTTATTAGAATTCCTCTTTCTCTTGTTTGTATCTTAACTATAGTGTTCAAATAAATTGTGCTTTGCTTAACATTGAGTAGTTTGACCAGTCGCATTGCATCTGGAACATGACCCTTCACATCTACCTGTAAAATAAGAAAGAGATGGCGTTACCTTCTTATAATACTTTGAGGGGTCTGGTCTGGTCCATAACAAATTAAAAAGAGCAGTAATCTTATCACTGATTCCGGGGGAACACCACTTTTCTCCGAAAATAAACACAACGCTGTTGGCCTGCTCAAGAAAGCTAATTGGTGAAGGCAGATACTGGAGCTAATTGCTGCTCAGTCTCATATTTATTTACAGAGGGAAGCACTGATATTCTGGGTGTTGTATTTCTGATTGAGGAGAAGGTGAAGAGGGGAGAAAGGGAGTTGGATTATTTATTCTTTCCCATTGTAATTCGGACATCACAAACTGGACAGAAGAAAAACTGAAGTAGATTGTGAGTATATTGTTAATTGTATAATTAGAGTCACGTGGAGATGACACTGGTTTCTAGGTGTGTAACAGAATTTATTTGCAAAGCTTTAACATGCTCACTCTGTATTGCAGCTTAAGTTGCCAAACTTCCCCCAAGCCTATTTATTTTGTCTTAAGTCAACATCCAGGCTTGACCAGTCAAGCATTGTGAATGTAAGTGGTAACAGACTCAGGTAATCAAACACGGAACAACTTAGCACTGTATGGGGGATGTTAAGCCTAAACACAAGTCCCCACTTGCAACCCCCCGACCCAGCCATGTCGAAGGTTAGTTCAAGCCATGAATACAACGAGTACTTCTGCAAGGCAACAAGGTTTGTAATGAAGAGAATTTACCGACCACCACAAAACATGGGAGCAATTAGAAAAGTAGCCAAAATCATGGCACACATTGACTCTAAGAGACCACAAATGTTTTGAGAACCTATTTCTAATTGTTTTCACTTGTTAAAATTAGGATTATTACAAGCTTTTCTCTCTGTTTATTCCTTTGATTTATATTGTGCATCATCGGTAAAACAAAGTGATGAAGAATGAAAAGAAGGGGAAAAAATTGATGGTATGGCCAAGTTCCAATACGAGCTGACTTTTTTGGTACTCACGTTATACTTGTAACAAGTCGAATACTCTATTTAAATTTGATTGATGTGAATGTTTTAAATGATGCACTTCTGCAGGAGACTCCCAGCACATAAATGAACTATTCCTTCAGTGTGATTTACTTCACAGAACAAGAGCAGTTTGTCAAGCCAGCATCTCTATTGCATTTCAATATGGAGATTAAAATGAGTGTTCATTAATTGAAAATGATCTACAGATAATAGCCTTGGAGGGAAGAAAGATTGTGAAGAATGAAGGGAGAAGTAAGGTGGGAGAGGGAGAGAGATGGCAGGGGAAATGAGAAACAAGGAGGGAGGATGAAGGAATGAGAAGGATAGAGAGTGATATGGGAGATGGATGGGCAACAAATGAGGGATGAGGAGGCAGAGAAAATAAAGGAGGCAGAGAGATATTGAGAAGGTGGGGAAAGGGTTACACAGGAGGGAATGGGGGGGAAAGTATGGAGAAATGCAGAGGAGGAGTGAGAGGGGAAAAGAAAAGGTGGGAATAAGAGGGAAGAGAAGAGAAATAATGTATAAATTCTGCAACAGCTTATTTAGAATTTGAAGGCTTTGTGGTTTCTGGTTGTTTTTGTAAAACTTTCTGATGTTGACCATTTGACCTGAGCCTGGTCATTACATCAATTATTTTTCCTTCTCATTAATGCAAATTTTGGCTCATCTCTTGGATGTTGAATCAGCTGCTTTTGGGCTCACCACGCCACTAAATTCTATTCTCCTTTTTACCAACAATCTTTGATTAAAACTTTTCCTTTATCATTTGTTCAACAGTGTAACTGTTATTTTATACTGGTGTAATTTGTTCCAAAAGTCTTTACTGTCATTTTCATGCCTTGTATTCTGAAAAAAGTCTTTCAACTGATGCAATGTTCCAAAATATATTGTTGCCTTTTTTCTTTTTTTTGATTACACTGTTGATCCATGAGGACTCCAAATCTTGTGTCTTACATCACCTGTCACTGAAGAGCAAAGTGAGTCAAGTTATAGCCCTCTCCAGGCTATTTACGCTGAGGCCAAATAAACATCACTCAGCCCTTAACTCTCTTTCATAGAGAACTCCATTAATGTGCATTATCGGACATGAAAGAAAGACTTGAGTTTCCACAGCACCTTATGCAATGGTATGGCTTTACAGCTAATGCAGTACTTTGAAATCTGTTCACTATTGTGTTGTAGGAAATGCATCAGACGATTTACTTACAGCAAAGTCCCGTAAACAACAACGGGATAATGAGCAGATTAATCCAAGATAATGACCAGATAATGACCAAGTAATCAATTTGGTAGTGTTGGTTGAGGAATATATATATTGGTCATGTTACCCAGAGATTAACAGAACCAGAAATAAGCAAAGAGCTGCGGATGCTGGAGATGTGAAACAAAAACAGAAATTGCTGGCGAAACTCACCAGGTCTGGCAGCATCTGTGGAAAGAAAGCATGGTTAACAGTTCAAGTCCACTGGCTCTTCATCAAAAGTTGCTTTCTTGCCACAGATGCTGTCTGACCTGTTGAATTTTGCAAGCTATTTCTGTTTTTGTAATAACACACTGTCCTTTGAATAATTGTCATGGGAGCTCCTTTCTATCCCTAAGAGAACAAAGTGGGCCCTGGTTTAGTAGCTCATCCAAAATAAACAGCACTACCATCATTATGTGCCTTTCTCAGTACTGCACTGGAGTATTAGCAGCGTGCCAGGTATAATTCAATGGATAGCCTTCCTGCCTGTGACTCAGAAGATTATGGCTGAAAGTCGAACTCCAACACATTACTGAGGGAGTGCTGCGGTGCTGTCTTTTGGTCGAGGTGGTTAATCAAAGGCCTATTTCCCTTCACAGGCACATGTAATGATCCCACGGTATAATTCCAGGAACAGCAGGGATGGTCTCCCTAGAATCTTGGTCAATATTTACTCCACAATGAACGCTACTCAAACAGATTGCCAGGTCATCATCAATTTGTTGTTTGTGGTCATATCTCCTAGACTACATCAATAGCAATCTTTCAAACATGCTCAACAGAAGCTCATTCTTTGATGAGATACTTTACAAGCTTCTGGACTCAATATTGATTTCAATAATATTCAAATCATAGTTACTGATCTCACTATTTCAAACAGCACATTCTGGTAATAATTCTGCTGTTGCCATTTACAAATCAATTAGATCAATCTTTCATCTCTTTACTGGTTCCACATCCACCTTCCATCATTATCATTTATTACCTTTGGCCGCTGAGTCAATCTTCCTTATCACAGACTTTTGATCTGATTTATCTCCCATCTTCCCTTCACTCTGTCCATCCTTAAAACATGTTAAATCACTGATCCATTCCAGTTTTGGCAAGAGGTCACAGATCTGAAACTTTCCACAGTTGCTGCCTAACGTACCAGTTATTTTCAGAGTTTTCTGTTCTTACTTCAAGAGAACTTTACTTGCTGTAAAGCGTTATGAAATGTCTCAAGGTTGTGAAAGGAGCTATATTTTGTGTTCAACATTAAATAATTGGCAAATGCTATCAGGGCTTTGATTTCATTCTTCAAAGGGATGGGGTGGTTGTTGCAGAGTACCAAGTAATCAGAAAAGCTAATAGAATATAATGTTTTATTGTGAGGGGAATTGAATGCAAGTAAAGGGAGGTTTTGCTTCAATTATGCAGATCGTTGATGAGACCACATCTGGAGTACTGTATACAGTACTGATTACTGTATTTATGGAAGGATGTTAATGCATTGGAAGCAGTTCAGAGAAGGTTTAGTAGACTAATGCCTGGAATGAGCAGATTGCCTTATGAGGAAAGGCTAGATAGCCAATGCCTGTACACTCATGAGTCAGAAGAATCAGAGGTGGCTTAACTGAATCATATAAGATCCTGAAGGGACTTGACCAGGTTGATGTCAAAAGCATGGTTCCTCTTGTGGAAGAACACGGAACTAGGGGCCATGGTTTAAAAATAAGAGGTCCATTTAAGACAGAGATAGGAAACTTGTTTTTCTCTCAGACCGTTATGAATCTTTAGAATTCTCTTCCTCAAAAGGCAGAGGATGCAGAATCTTAAATATTTTTAAGAGAGGTAGATAGATTATTGACTATTAAAGGAATGAAAGATTATCAGAGATATGCAGAAATGTAGAGCTGAGTTAAAATCAGATCAGCGACAATCTTAATGAATGGTGGAGCAGGCGTGAAAGGGCTGAGTGGCCTACTCTTGTTCCTCTTTCGCGTGTTCATATGTTCTTAACTTGACAGCATTGATTTGTTACTTCTTGCCTCGCAAATGGCCCACACTGTATTCCACCTGCAAATCAATAGGAGACTATGCTTAGGGAGGGTGCGGATCAATATCTGTCTGCACATCCTTGTGTCCCCTCACTTTAACCTGTGATTGGTTTGGTGACAGGAGCTGTAAAAAAGAACAATTTTGGCCATCAAATGTTTTAAGGTTTCTCATTATTGTGTACAACCTCAGGCAATTTAGGAGCCTCACAATGCTTGTAAAGGAAGGATGCGTTTTTGAACTTTATTTGAAGCGATCGTGATGAAGGATTTCCCAGAGAGAACTTGAGTACTAGGGTCTTGCTAAAAGCTCATATTTACACAGAAAGAAATTTCATCAATCATAAAATTAATCTAACGTTGTAACATTTGCATCAATGTACTTTGCAATTTTATTACTAAATTTTGATGATTGAAATTGTTTGATTTAGATTATAATTATATATAATTTGTATTCATGTAATTACAAGTTGTGGCCATGTGACTGGTCAAATTTGCTACATTTTGAATTGTGTCATTAGCCACGTGTGGCTATTTCACTTGTCACTTTTCTGAAATCTCTTTGATACTATTTAAGTCATAGTTGATTGACAATATCTTGGCTCAGTGACAATCAAACATGTCCAGGCGATGGATTTCTGATTTTACAGTATTGATTGTAAAATTGACACAAGGTTTAAATGCAATTGAAAACCTGTCCCAGCAAATGCCAGGATAATTTGAAACCAGAGAGTCTTCCTAAATTCACCCCATCTTCAACATTCACGCTAAGCTTTGGGCTGTGTGTAGGCAGCTGCCCCTACGTCCACACATGGTGATTGGCATCATCATCATTGTCATACTAATCGCAGCATTGTTCCGGAAGTCACTGCTATGCATGGAGCTCAGAGCCCTAAGTAGCTGGAAGGAAAATTTGAGGGAATTCTACCCGTCTTCATATTGATATAACATTTTCAAGGCTATCCTAAAACTGACCTCCAGATGGATTATCTCTCATTTACCATTTCTTCTTTGGTCTGACTAAATAAATCAATTTTACAACATTTCAGGGTTTATTGAATCATTTTAGACTAATTTAGCTCTAACTCCCTTAACAAAGCATCACTCTTCAATGCCATTATTGCAAAGAGTATAGATATTACACCTAAGTAAGCCCATATACTATTTTCTGATCTTACCTTCCTAGCTGTTAACATCTTAAGACACCACGGTTCCAACTTTTTAAATATGATCCCATTTTCTACAGTTAAATAGTAATTCCTAAAACTAAAAAGAAAACCAAACCACATGAACCATGATGTAAACATTCACAATAACAGTTACAATGGAAACCAGTTATATAAATGCTAAATATGCAAATTTCTAATTTGTCTGGCATGATGTCATTCTAGGCCTCCCACCACAGGATGCACCTCCCCAGTTGCAACATTGCCTCCTCAATTTTCTGCCCTGTTTCTTTGCCAACTCTCATGTTTTTGTCCCTCTTCCTTTGGCTTCACTCTCGCTTTTTTTGCAGCCTACACACTTTGTGTGGCCAGTATTCCTGCTTGGTAACATCCTGTCCACCCGAGCCATTTCTTCCCTTCGGGCCTTGTGTTTGAAGTCAGGGAATTGGGTTACCCCAACAGGGGACCCCATGACCAATGCAAAGGCCTGCTATTTAATTGCATTTGAAGTTTAAGTGTAACAAGGGCTTTCACTATATGGACATCCTTTTTATTGTAAGTGCCTTGACTCTTCAAAAGTAGGAACCTGTTCACGTTCAGTCACTAAGTTTCAAGCAGGGAATTGTGCTTAGGGTGAAAGCCTACAAAATCTTTCACTTAAATTCAGATTAATTTTGCGCCAGAAATGAGCATTTAATCTGTATCCCAAGCAACTGTCCTTCCCTGCCAAGCCGTCCTCTTGGTTTCCACCTCAAATGCCTACCCTTATCAGTTTTTCTACTGCCTTTGATAATGAGCACTCATTCCTTCCTGTCACAAAGCCCGCCCATCTCCTTTCCAACCATGTCTCACTAGGAAATCTCTATTCTTCCCTCTCCCTCCAGCATCTCTTACCTTTGGACAGATCCCACTTCAGGTGTCCTGGGATCATCGCTCACTTGTCTGTCTTTTCCTCCTGCGTGTTATGTGGGCTTCAGTGATTTATTTCCCATCCCTGATTTCCTGTAAACTGAATGACGTGTTAGGCCATTTCAGGGGGCAGTTAGAAGTCAGCTACCTGTTGTGGACCTGGATTTACAAGGATAGCAGATTTCCTTTAAAGGGGGATCAGTGAACCAGGTGGGTTTTGATGTTAACTAACTTTATATTCCAGATACATTAATTATTTTGATTTAAATTCTACCAGCTGGTGGGATTTGGATCTATGTTCTCAGCATTAGCCTGGGCCCCTGGCTCAGTGATATTGCCACTACACCTGTTTCTCTCCATTTTCTTTTGTCGTCCATTAGCATTGCTCATTAGTGCTCATCTCCCTCTGTTCTTTGTCCTTCCCCCATCTCCTTGCTGCCTGCTTCCCTCGCCATCATTTGCACTCTCCTCTCGCCTCATTTTTTCCACAGAGCAGCAACTCAAAATCTTTGAGTACGAGACTGACGTCCTCACCTTTCCAAAGTCCCAAATTGAAGAGACTGAGGAGACAACATAAAGACAAAAATGCCAACAAAATTATGAAAAAATGGATCAACTTTGCAAAACGCTTTCTTTGCAAACTTATTTCCCGTGTTACATCATTGAATGAATCCTTTCAATGACACACATAGCCAATTAAACGTTTGAAATGAGGGACTGGTGGGTAGGCAGGAGATAATGCCACCATTTCTTCACTCAGATGAACGAAGGGGATGGATCTCACTGAAACCTATAAAATTCTAACTGGGCTAGACAGGGTTAAAGCAGCAAGGATGTTCCCAATGGCCAGGGAGTCCCACGTCATAGTCAAAGGATAAGGGATAGGCCTTTTAGGACTGAGATGAGGAAGGAATTTCTTCACCTAGAGAGTAGTGAGCCTGTGGAATTCTCTACCACAGAAAGTGGTTGAGGCCAAAACATTGTCTGTTTTTTAAGGAGGAGTTTGATATAATTCAAAGGGTCGGGGTAGAAGGTGGGGACAGGACACTAAGTTGGATGATCCGCCATGATCATGTTGAATGGCAGAGCAGGCTTGAAGGCTGAATGGCCTACTCCTGCCCCTATTTTGATTGTTTAAACCAGTCGAAATGCTTTTCTTGAAAATGTAGAAATTTCCAGTTTTCTTCCATAGCAAATAATATTTGAAACAAAATAAGGATGTCAAAAGTAAATACAGACTTTGCCTTTATCTATTGAATTACCGTTTAAAACCTATAATGAAGCTTTTGCTTCAAAGGCTTCAAATTGTCCCAAAAGCCAAGGTTGTACAAAAGCTGTGTGCAGTCCTCTGATCTGCTGAATGACACAAAGTGTCTCTCCGTTTCTGTTGGCATGTTGATTATCAGATTTTGTCTGTTGACCCAAACTGATCCTAGGTCAACAGAGTTTTCAGAAACTGAGCTGAAAGACCACATTGCTTATATCTGTGTTCCCACTGACCGGTAACGCTGACTGCAGTGTGGAAATTTCCGTTGGTGATCCAACATTTCTCCACCACGTCTGCAACATTGTCGAGATCTGAAAATGGGGAAATCGGTCTCATTTTGAACAGAGTTGTGAGGAATTTTGCTTTCACTCCTAGAGACCTATGATTATGCTTCACCCTTCATCCCGCTGTCTGTTTTTGGGCACCAGGTTTATCACAAGCTTGAGAAAGCGTGTAACTAAAACCAGGGAGGGGCAGGCAGCTGGTCAGTGGAGAGAAGCAAAAGGCCACAGTCAGTTTGCATCGCTGCTGAAAACAGGAGGTTGTGCAAAAGTCTTAGTGTAAACTAATGGGGAGATATGCTCGGCAGCAGTGAGGCATTTCCCTGGCAAGCTATCATCAGACAAATGGACTGACCATTACAAGCTATACTGTACATGCTGACAGCAAAGGAAGCAACTTGTGGTGGGTAAATCTTGACAAATCTACACTATTTCTGTCAGAGCCTCGCAAGGAAGTTGTAGACTATTTCCATTCAAGACTTTTTCTTCAAGACTAAGGAGCATACTTTTAAGGTGAGAGGAGAAAGATTTAAAAAAGACACGAGGGTCAATTTTTCTTTACACAGAGCGCAGTTCATGTGTGGAATGAACTTCCAGAAGAAGTGGAGGATGTGGATACAGTTACAACATTTAAAAGACATCTAGATAAGTACACGAATAAGAAATGTTTGGAGGGATCTGGGCCAAGCGCAGGCAGGTGGGACTAGTTTGGTTTGGGATTATGGTTGGCATGGACTGGTTGGATTGAAGGCTCTGTTTCCATGCTGTATGACCATGACTCTAAATAAATATTTAGAAATATGTTAAGAGACCAATAAAGGGCTAATAACTAGATGCATGTGGGAGCATAATTATTCAAAGTGTTGGATGGGGGAAGAGAAAAGACTGAAACTGAAAAGTTCCCTTTCGTTACCTGCTGATTGACCTCTGGATATCTATGAAGCCCAAGTTATTGAAGCTAGAAGCTTCCAGTCTGTATTTTGAGTTGATGTCTGAGTGGCAACCCTAAG
Organism: Rhincodon typus; assembly: GCF_021869965.1. NCBI lineage: Eukaryota > Metazoa > Chordata > Chondrichthyes > Orectolobiformes > Rhincodontidae > Rhincodon > Rhincodon typus. Next base: position 10,165 of record NW_025967341.1, read on the forward strand.
AAGCTGTTCCTGTGTCACTACCAAGGTCCCCTATGGAGCTGCACCATTCTGCGAAATGAACAAAGTATGTAGGGTTAATCACTGACCCACAATTTCGGATTTCACTTGTCGCCTTGCAGTGTGAAAGCCCCAACTCTGCCTGAACGCAGGTCAAATAAAGAATTTGTATGTACAGCCTCTTAAAACGAAACAAAACCTTGCATAACCACAGAATATCTTCAAGTGTTTCACAACCCACATTAAAAATATAATCCAATATTAACAAACATAGTAGCCAATTCATACTGAGCAATATGAACAAATAACTTTCTGAAGAACAGTCATATGTTCGACAAGGTACCTCCACAAAAGTGAAGTCATAAGCTAAGAGCCCACAGTGTTTGAGGTGGTACGGTGGCTCAGTGGTTAGAACTGCTGCCTTACAGCGCCAGGGGCCTGGGTTCAATTCCAGCCTCGGGTGACTGTCTGTGGGGAGTCTGCATGTTCTCCCGTGTCTGTGTGGGTTTCCTCCTACAGCCCAAAGATGTGCAGGTTAGGCTGATTGCCTATGCTAAGTTGCCCATAGTGTCCAGTGATGTGCAGACTAGGTGGGTTAGCCATGGGAAATGTGGGGCTATAGGAGTGGGTCTGGGTGGGATGCCTCTTCAGAAGGCTGGTGTGGATTTGACGGGCTGAATGGCCTGTTTTCATACTGTAGGGATTCTATGATTGGCATGGATAGAGACTTGGCTCATGGGCAGGAAACATTGAATGGGGTTGAGGGGTTATTTTTCAGGCTGGCAACCCATGACCAATGGGATCCCACAGGAGTCAGTGCTGGGACCACAACTTTTCACAGTATAACTATGAATGACTTGGGGGATGGAAGTGCACTTACTGTAGCCACATTTGCAGACAACACTAAAATAGGTGGAAAAGAAGGTTACAAGTTAGGATGTAAACAGTTTACGGAGAGACATTGATAGGCTATGTAAGTTAGCAAAAAGTTGGAAAATGAAGTATAATGTGGGAAAATGTGAAGTATCAATTTGGAAGGGAGAACAAAAGAACAGTATTACTTAAAAATAGAGAAAAACTGCAGAAAGCTGCAAAACAATGGGAATTGGGGTTACTTATGCATGAAACACAGAAAGCTAGCACACAGGTGCAGCAGGTAGTCAGGAAGGCAAATGGAATGTTGGGTCTTATTTCAAGGGGGTTGGAGTATAAGAGTAGGAATGTCTTACGCAACTGTACAAGGTGCTGGTGAGACCACATCTGGAGTGGTTTTAATCCCCTTGTTTAATAAAAGACATAATTTCATTGGAGACAGTTCAGAAAAGGTTCATGAGGATGATCCCTGGTATGGAGGGATTGTCTTATGAATAAAGGCTGAACAGGTCGGGACTCTACTCACTGGAGATTAGAAGAATTAAAGGTGATCTCATTGAAACAAATGGGATTTTTAAGGAGCTTGACAGGATAAATGCTGAGAGATGTTTCCCCTCATGGGAGGGTTTAGGACCAGTGGGCATAGTGTCAGAATAAAGAGGAACTGATTTAGACTGAGATGAGGAGGATTTTTACCTCTCAGAGGGTTGAGAGTCTTTGGCAAGTCCTTGTCTCGGAAAGAAGTGGAGGCAGACTCCTTCTGAATATTTAAGGCTGAGATAGATTGCTTATTCATCAGTGGGAGATGTTACAGACCAAACCAGACCCTCTCAAATTATATTAAGAAGGTAGCCTAGACCCTAAAAGTTTCTTATTTTAAAGGTAAATGTAAGCTGCTGTGTTCCAAATGCAATTCAATTGGTCAAACTACTTGATGTTAAGCAAAACAGAATTTATTCAAATGCTATAGTTAAAATACAGCAAAAGAGAGAGAAAATTTGAATGACTTAACTCTATGGGAAAGCTTAACGGAACAATAGATTATTTTACTGCTAAGCAGGAACTGTTCCAGTATTGTCACAATCCATAAACACATCCTCGACAAAAGACAAGTTCAGAAAACAGATTGTCTCACATGCAGCTCCTGTAGCAGGCAGAGAACACCCAGCTTTTGGCTGTAACTGAGAGAAGGACAAAAAACACCCTCTACCTCTTCAAGATCCCAACAGCAACTGCTGAAAGCTAAACTAAAGGTCCTGGTTCTGTGGGAGCTTGACCCCACCCATTCAGACTGCTTCTGTTGTTCCAACTTTAAAAATAAAACCCAAAGCCTCGCAAGCTGTTTACTCCAGTGGCTTCGTTAAACTGCTCGGTGTCTCTGCCTTATAACCGCTCTTCAAAAAAAAACCCCAGAACAAAATAACCCTTTAAAGTCACAGCATTGTGACAGGTAATCAAGGGTAATGGGGAAAGGGCAGGAAAGTGGATGTGAGGAGTGTTGGATCAACAATGATCATATTGAATGATGGAGTAGGCTTGAGGGACTGAATTATCTTCTGTTATGGACTTATATCAGACTGGAAACATTAACTTTCTCTCTCTTTCTCTCTCTTCCCCCCACCCCCACAGATGCTTCCAGACTTGCTGAGTTTCTCCAGCATTCTCTGTGTTTGTTTCAAATTTCCAGCATCTGCAGTATTTTGAAGCCTGAGTTTATCACCTCATTCCTAATTACTACCTGAAATCTCTGAGGTGAGGCCTGAACCTACCAGCCTCTGAATCAGAAACCAATGTTCTGCAATTTTTATTTTATTTATATATGGGATGTGGGCATTTATTGCCCATCCCTAGCTGCCCTTTGAGAATGTGGTGGTGACCTGTCTTAAACTGCTGCAGTCCATGTGCTGTACAATGCTGCAATGCCATTAGGGAGACAATTCCAGGATTTTGACCCAGATAGTCTGTTTTTGTGGGGTTGATTGGGAGTGATACCGGAGACAAATCCTTTATCCTTCATTATAATAGAGCTACAGGGACATTTACATCAACCTGAGAGAACAAATTGGGCATCGATTTAAACATATCACCTGGTCAGAAGTATCCACTCAGTACTACACTGGTATTTCAGCTTTTATTTCTGTGCTCAAGTCAGGGTTAGTGGGACTTGAACCCATTCATCGAATTCTGAGATGTGAATGCTACCAACTGATCCCCGTCTGACACACAGAGTGTTCATATAATGAAATCACATTTTCAGTGGATATTCTCTTGCCCTGGAAAGCAGCATTAACAGAAGTGACTGTTATGTGTAGTACACATCTCGTCATCATTTACTAGACTGCATTACCCATTGCATTCCAAAACACGTTTTAATGAGCACTCTGTGGAGCATTGTATTGTTCCAAGGAGTCCTTTGCTCTGAAAATAATGCCAAACATGTCAACCAAGGTTTGTGAGTTGTCTGAACTTGTGAGATAATTCTTATAACACAATGCCACTTGGATGAGACCGTATTGTTATTCACACAGATGTTCATTCCTGTTCCTTTTGTGTTGTTCTGCTGTCAGTCTTCATTTCCAAATGTCTCACTCCCAATAAATTCAGACTGGGTTCTCCACTGAAGTTACAAACCAGCAACTGATCTTCAATTAAATCACATCTAACAAGAATGCAGTGCAATATGTGGTTTTGTCTGTCTGAATTTATACCACTGAGTCAGAACGGTATATTGAACTAACCTAACATAGACATTTTTTTCTAGAGAGGTGCAAAGAAATTTTATGCCCCTCTCAACATCTTCCTAACTAACGAGTGAATGAATTTTGTTTTGTATTGTCATGTGTATTTTACAGTGAGAAAAACAGTAAAATACAGTGAAAAGCTTTACCACTGTTGCCACAATCCAGGGCCATTTTGAGTTGTTTAAGAATAAGAACATACAGTAGAAAGATATGGCTTAAAGAGAATCCATTAGTCCTGAGCCAGCTCATCATCATCAATGATGCTTGTGCCTCCATCCCTCCTCCACTGCCTCACCGCTGTCCACACCGGACACAACCAATGGTGAAGTGGCCACTCTTCCGGTGCCATCTTTCGTCGCTGGGCCAAGCCTCCTCTGCTTCACCATCACCTGTCCAGACCCATCAACCTCAGAGTCGCATCTCTCTCTGCTCGGCCCACCTCATCCATGTTACTGTGATGCCCTTCAACAGCCATTGGCATCAGACCCGATCGATGACGATCCTGAGGCACCATCTCTCGCCGCTGGGCCCTCTTCGCCAATGTTGCTGAGATGCCCTTTCGCCACTCCTTTGCCGCTGCCAGCGCCAGGCCCAACCAATGACGAAGTCGCTGATCCTCAGGCGCCATCTTTCGTTGCCGGGCCTACCTTGCCGACGTCGCCTCTGTCAATGTAGCAGCCATTACTGTGTGCCGTGCTCAGTCATGAGGTCTCCACTGGGCCCACTTGGGTCTGCGCTGGAATTCATTGCCGCTGACAATGCCATCTGAGCTCAGGACAAGAGGTAAGTTTATCAAGTAAGCAAATAAAGTAAAGAAAGAAAAAAATAAAGAAGAAATGAGGAAAAAAAGGAAAAGAAAAGCAGTTGGAGAGGATAAGCCCAAGCACAGGAGACCCACTCTGCTGCCATCTTGATCTTGATAAATAACAAACTAAGCAACATAATTCTAACCTGCTGAGATTTTCCAGCAATTTCTAATTTTGTTTCTGAAAGCAATTCTAAGCCTACAGTGTGCTAAAGAAGGGATTTACATTTATTGAGCACTTTTCCCTGTCACAGGATGTTCCAATGCACTGTAGATCCAATAAATTATCTTTAAATTTAAAAGAAAAGTATTCAGGGAATGTAGCCTTTGCATTTATTGCCCATCCCTAACTGACCTTCAGAACAGGCTGGTGAGCTGCCTTCTTGAACCGCTGCAGATGATTTGATGTAGGTAGACCCACAGTGCTGCTGGGGAGAGAGTTCTAGGATTTTGAACCAGCCACGCTGAAGGAACTACAATATATTTATAAGTCAGGATGGCGAGCGATTTGGAGGGTAACTTGCTATTGGTGGTGTTTGAATATATCTGCTGCCCTTGTCCTTCCAATGGTAATGGTCAAGGGTTTGGAAGGTGTAGCCAAAGGAGCCTTGTTGAATTTCTCCAGTGTGTCTTATAGATGGTACACAATGTTGCTCTTGGTGTTGTTGTTGGAGGAGCGAAAGTTTGTGAATGTGTTGCTAATCAAGTGGGCAGCTTTATCCTGGATGGTGTCATTTTCTTGAGTGTTATTGGAGCTGCATCCATCCAGGAAGGTGGATGGGTACGTCACTCTCCTTGTGCCTTGTAGATAGCGGACAGGCTTTGCGAAGTCAGGAGGTGAGTTACTCACTGCAGAATTCCTAGCCTCTGAGCCTACTTTTGTAACTACAGTAATTAATAGCTGGCCCAGGTCAGTTTCTGGCCGATGATAATCCCCCAAGTTGTTGATAGTGGGAGATTCAGCTAATGGGTGTCAACCTAGTGAAGTTACAACACAGGACTACTTGTATGTCAAACAGCAAAAGCAGCAAGTGTTAGAAGGAGCTAAGGGTTTCTACAGCCAATAGATCAGAGCTAAGCTCTGCAGTCCTGCTACATTCCTGTCATGGTGATGGACAATTAAACAACTTTGTTAGCCTGGTTAGCAAGGTTACGTCACATGGAATACAAAGAGGACTAGCTGTTTATTGAACTGGCTTGAAGGTAGAAGACAGATGGTGGTGGTGGAGGGTTGCTTTTCAGACTGGAGGCCTGTGACCAGCGGTGTGCCATAAGGATCGGTGCTGGGTCCAATGCTTTGTGTCATTTGTATAAATGATTTGGATATGAACATAGGAGATATGATTAATAAGTTTGCAGATGACACTAAAATTGGAGGTGTAGTGGACAGCAAAGAAGGTTACCTCAGAGTACAACGGGACCTTGATCAAATGGGCCAATGGGCTGAGGATTGGCAGATAGAGTGTAATTTAGATAAATGTGAGGTGCTTCATTTTGGAAAGGCGAATCAGGGCAGGACTTACACACTTAATAGAAAGGTCCTGGGGAGTGTTGCTGAATAAAGAGACCTTGGAGTGCAGGTTCATTGTTCCTTGAAAGTGGAGTCGCAGATAGACAGGCTAGTGAAGAAGGCATTTGGTATGCTTGCCTTTATTGGTCAGCACATTGAGTATAGGAGTTGGGAGGCCATGTTGTGGCTGTACAGGACATTGGTTAGGCCACTATTGGAATACTGTTTGGAATTCTTATCTCCCTGCTATAGGAAGGTGTTGCAAAACTCGAAAGAGTTCAGAAAAGATGTACAAGGATGTTGCCAGGGTTGGAGGGTTTGAGCTACAGGGAGAGGCTGAATAGGCTGGGGCTATTTTCCCTGGAGTGTCGGAGGCTGAGGGATGACCTAAAAGAGGTTTTAAAAATCATGAGGGGCTAGGATAGGATAAATAGTCAAGGTCTTTTGCCCAGGGTGGGGCAGTCCAAGAGGGCATAGGTTTAAAGTGAGAGGGGAAAGATTTAAAAGGGACCTAGTGGCCACTTTTCCACACTGAGGGTGATGCGTTTATGGAACAAGCTGCCAGAGGAAGTGGTGGAGGCTGGTACAATTGCAACATTTAAAAGGCTTCTGGATGGGTATATGAATAGGAAGGGTTTAGAAGGATATGGGCTAAATGGAGGGAGGCGATGGCCTAGTGGTATTATCACTGGACTGTTAATCCAGAGACCCTGGTAACGTTCTGGGGACCTGGGTTCGAATCCCACCACAGCAGATGATGAAATTCAAAGTCAATAAAAGTATCTGGAATTAAGAATGTAATGATGACCACAAATCCATTGTCAATTCTTGGAAAAACCCATCTTGTTCACTAATGCCCTTTAGGGAAGGAAACTGCTATCCTCACCTCCATGTGACTCCAGACCCACAGCAATATGGTTGACTCTGGGCAGTTAGGGATGGGAAATAAATGCTGCCTAGCCAGTGATGCCCTCATCCTGTTAATGAATAAAAAAAATGCTGGCAAATGGGACTGGATTAATTTAGGTTGTCTGGTCAGCATGGACGAGTTGGACCGAAGGGTCTGTTTCCATGCTGTACAGCTCTATGACTCACTGGAGGAGGAGGCTTCCCAAATATCCTTATCCTGAATGACTGGGGATCCCAGCACATCAGTGTAAGATGTAAGGCTGGAGCATTTATAACAATCTTCAGCCAGAAATGCCAAGTGGATGATGCATCTTGGCCTCCACCAAAGGCCCCAAGCATCACAGATACCAGTCTTCAGCCAACTCAGGAAAGTCAGTTTTGCGGTGAGGTTTGTTGTGGGTTTGAATACAGTTGCCGACATTAGGAATAACTCACCTTCGCTTCTTCAAATACACTGATGCCATGGGACCTTTCATGTCCATCAGAGAGGGACAATGCATGTTTGATTTCATATCTCATGCTGAAGATGACACCTCTGATTACACAAACCTCACTTGTGACTACACTACAGCCTACATTGAGTCACTTTCCTTGAGATCCACTCTGGTATATCCACATGCAGCTGGAACTTTTGGATGGAACGTTATGGTTCACAACTTAACTGTCATTCCTATGAAATACTAATAAGATACAACAGAGAGATATAGGATTATTTTAAGGAATTCTGATTTGACATACAATACATAATTGGTTAGCGTGTAGTTATTGGCTGCTGGATGTTGTGCAGTTTGAGGAATTTGGACTTACAGGCGAATTAGAAGTTTGGTCTTTACTTGCTGCAGTAACTTACCGTGGTATAATCAAGATGTGTAGAATTGACCTCACAGTATTTGAGGCAGCCTCTGCACCCATTCGACAAACTAGTCCTTGTCAACATATCCTGAGTGGTGAGAGAAACAGAGTCATTCATGTTACAGTACATCTCTTTATCCAGATCCAGCTCATCGCTTCAGAAAATGCATTGTTCACTGCAGCAGTATCTCATAAATTGGAGTTTGTGGACTTTTTCTAAAGTTTATTGAAGGGCTGATCGGTGCAAACATTTAAACACAACTTTGCTGACAGTTATGGAGCAGAAAGTCCAGCTGATTGGAAGTAGCTCCAATGTGACTGACACATGTTGAAAGCCACCAGATTTAAATTACCTGCACAAATGCCCTTTAACTCCTGTTCAGTTCTGAACTTTTGCTGGTCTCCTGAAAGGGAAGGGGACTGTTATTACTCATGGTGAAGGGGCAGTGTTTACATTGGCAGTTCACTGCCTGGTGTGTTTCCCCTAATCAAATCTGTGTTGGAGGTGACGCTGTGTGAATTAAATGCCAGGGGTCACCTCATGGATGGGTGAGGATGCCTGGAGAGTCACCAACTTTGTTCCACAGATGCACTGCCTAGGGAATGGGACTCTTTGCTTCATGCTCTCTCGGTAAAATATGTTTGAGGCAATGAAAGGAGAAGTTAGAAAATAAGTTTCTTTTGAATTGATGGGACGAAAAGAGACCTTGATTCATGCAACTAAATTCAGTTTAGGATTTATCAAGGGAAACTGGTGGGGATACCTCCAGGCTGCCTACAGAACTCATCCATTATTGTTGAGCACCTATGCACCAGGCCATTCTGTTACTGAAAGATTTTTTCCCTTGCAGTTTTATTCAACAGTTGTAGTAAATTATAGTAAAGCTTAAATGTTAAGCTCAAGTAATTGGAATGGAGTGAGTCAACCACAGTTTATTGATTGACAAAACAGTGAACACAAGATTTTCAGTTGCTGAAATGTACAAGATTTTATTGATTAAAATCGATTATTGAATATTAAATGAGTTAACAAGAAATTACTGAATCCTGACATGATTGGATTACTGAAATTACATGAGATTATTGACAATAGATTTCATCAATAAAAGATTATTGACTGCTGAAATGGTACTGAGAGTTATAGGGTTAATCAGAAAACAATTGGTAAGTAATTTTCCATCAGTGAACAATTATTAGTTAGCATTAATTATGTTAATAAGAGTACACATATTTCTCAATGCAAGTTGAGCCATTACTGAAAGGGTTATGTGAATGGACAGTTATGACCTAAGTGGTTAACATCTTCACTTCCTGCACAGAAGACCTCTCAGTCTTGAAACAGCTAACGGTTAATACATTTAGGACTGCAGCGCTTACAACTCAAATCTTCTAATGTTACTTTGTTTAATCACAATAGAAATATTTTGACATCCTATGAACAAAGCAGTGTGAAGTATTTGGAAGAATGGATGGTATATTACATTACTAGGCATTCAATACTGTGACAAAACAGCCTTCAGCTGAAGGAAACACAATGAGAGGAATAGTGTGCTTTCATTTCTCCCTTAGGCTAGTGTGAGTTAAGGGAGGTCCTGTGGATAGTGGGCAGTGTCCCTGCCTCTATTCCAGGATTTGGCTGCTCTGGAAATTAGGTTCATTAAACAGCCAGAAGATTTCATTACCAACCCTCAAATCCTGCCACCAAGCCGATAGCAGGTGGTAACAGGGGAAATAATACACGAGTGAATCATATTATCCAAGTCTTCCTAGAACATAGTCCAACCATGTGGCATAACTGCGCTATGGGTGGACTGTACTCTTGATATTGCAATGATTATCACTGAAGTTTGAATTACCGAGTTGACTTTGAAGACTGCACCTACTTACAAAAGAGAACATGTCTCTCTCTCTCTGTCACAGTGAAAATTTGCTAAAGGCAGCTGTTGAGAATTTTTCGGCTAACAGATGTTCTTGACGGTAGAAATATTAATTGGAATAATCATGAATTTCCAGAGATTGGGCTTGAAGCATGCACAAGAGAGACAGAAATAATTTTAACTTGTGTGCATCAACAAGTGCCAACCATAATATTTATGATAGAGTTCACCTTTTTATCTCAGACTAGTGAACGTTATTAGATGGAAGCATGGTGATGGTAGGGGGATAAAGTTATCAAAAGGTTAAAAGTTTATTAAAAGGTTTTGCTGGCATTGAATTTGAAATTTAATTTTTTAACCAGTCCAAATCTATTTATCGGTATGGGGACTGCAATTTAATTCAACTTTAGAAGCTAAAAGAATCTTAGAACAAATAAAAATTCCACAAGACTGAAATAAAAATTAAGTTGAAGAATTAAGCTTAATGAGTTTTGATAGTGGAATGAAACTAAGGAGAAATCAAAAGTATCAAAAGTGTTGGATTATGATTAGCTAAAGTAGCACAATGCTACAGAAGATCAAAAGAATGTAGGACATGTTGTTATCCGCACTTTGTTAATGTGATATTTATGGTACAGTGTCATGCAGTTTGAGGAGGTCACTGACGTTGTGAAGGGATTTGAAAGCATGGAATAAGGGTCATATCATTGGAGCATGGTGAAGAAAGTAGGTGAGGTAGTATCTTGCTGAGGGGAAAGGATCCAAGTTGAAAGATTTTGAACTATAGTTTACAGAGGATAGCTGGAGGTGGCTTGGAGTTGGTAAGAAGACAACTGAATAGTAATGAGGCATGGCTAAGGATGGGAGGCAAAGGTTTAGCTGCTGAGGGAACAAAAATGAGTTTAGGCACTGGATGGTACACATAATAAGGCTGATGTTAGCTCTAAACTCAGGGCTTAGTCTCAACTGTGATAAGGAATTGCTAGTGAGAGCTGAAGAGGTTATTTACCAACACTCAGCTGCAAGAAGTTTCATTTCATCTAGGTCAGCACAGAACAGCCCATTGGGGAAGATGGAAACAATCTCTGTTTTATGGAAGAGACATTTAGAGGTTGAATTGAGGACCATCAGCTTATGTTGCACATAGTCAGAGGGTATATAAATAGTGACGAGGAGGTGGCTGAATACACACCTCTGGTTACAGCAGAGATGTAATTGGAGCTCAGTGCATTGGAAGAAATGTAAAGGCTCAACATTTTGCACTGGGTTTCACTCTGATGCTTCCAAAATGATGCAAAGTCTGACCTTTCAGTGCTTTGAAAGGTTGGAGAATTTAAATAAGTTACACAAGCCTTGGCCTTAACCAGGGTTGCTGGAAAAGAGTGTGCAGAAAATCGCACAAAGTTGCTGGACAAAGTCTAAATGTCCCCAGCCTTAAAGATAAAGAGCAATCAATGCAGAAAATGTTACTTTAACCTGTCTCAGGCTGATAATGAATTAAAAGTGTGTTGCTTTTTGGAATAGAAGAAATGGTTGACAGTGAAAAACAAAGAAGTTAAACCAAATGTGGGGTTTTTACATGAAGCTAATGGACAAGTGACTTTGGAATACAGTTCAACTTTTCTTGATGTGGCTTCTCTGATGAAATAGTGGAAGGCAAGTAAGGAAGGACCTGTGTGACAATTCATCCTTAGAATGTACAGAGTAGATCGTACATCATAAAATTACTTCTGTGATATTAAAGGAAGATGAAGGCCGCTTCATCCTGAATCGCACGTAGAGTCAGTTGATTTAAAAACTGATGAGTATTTGAGTTTCAAATCGTCTTCAAAGCCTCGTGAGCTGGAGCAAGATAACTCATGGCAGGATGTCGGGTCGATGAGGGTTCATTTCTAAAAAGTGGGAGAAATCAACTGGGTAGGACCAGCCCCTGGGTGGTTCCAGATCCTCCTTCAGGTAGAAGTAATATAGATTAGAAGAAAGGTTTGAATTCTTTAGGGATTACAACATCATCTGTATTAATTTTGACAAAAGACAAAAAAAATTTAAAAAAGATGTTTCTCCTGAGTCACTTTCTCATGCAACCGTAGCAGATGCAAAACCTGCCCATTTATTTCTTCCTTCGCACTACCTGCAATCCTGAACATATTTTCCACATCAGTGATTTGCATCCATTCTATTATACTTCATTTGCTTCTTTCTACACCACTGTCTGTAGTGGGGAGATAAAACTCAGATTTACTGATGTTGCCAAACATTCCCAATCTGTCTGTTAGTTGTTTTTTTTGTTTTACTCTTTCATAACATGAGGCCTTTGCCAGTGAGGCCAGTCTTTGTTGTTCATCCCTAATTGTTTTTGAGAAGGTGGTAGTGAGCTGCTTTCTTGAACTGTTGCAGTCCATCTGGATTTTGACCTAATGACCCAGATACGCTCCCATCTCAATACCCCCTCTCATTCCTAACTTTGTTGCAGCAAAACCAACATAAACATTTTCACTTTTTCTTTTCTAATACAAGTCCACAGCTTGACTGAATCATAGGATCCCTACAGTGCAGGTAGAGGCCATTTGGCCCATCAAGTCTGCTCCAACATTCTGAAGAGCACCCCACCCTATCCCTGTAGCTCTACATTTACCACCTAGCCTATGCATACCTGGACACAATAGCATGGCCAATCCACCTAACCTGCACATCTTTGACTGTGGGAGGAAACCAGAGCATCCAGTGGAAACCCACACAGACTGCAGACTGCACACAGACAATCACCTGAGGCTGGAATTGAACCCAAATGTCTGGTGCTGTGAGGCAGCGGTGCTAGCCCCTGAGCCCCCATGCCACCCAATGAGTTTTGTTTGTTGTCTTGAAATTATCACCTTTTGCCAATTTAAAAAAAAGTTCCATCCATTAAGCCTTTTGACCAGCAACTTGTTTCTATTCTTTTCCTCACATCTTTCATTGCATCAGTAAAACAGGCAGGAAACAAGGTAGGAACAGGTTAAAATGTAAAATACTGATTCAAAAAAAAGCAGGGCATAAATGGAGATAGAAGGTTCAATTCTGTCTTTGAAAAAGCAGATTCTGCTTTTACCCTTTGGAATTTGATCACGTCCATATATGGTGCTGTCTAGTTCAAACTTTGGTGTGACTTAATTGCAGAATGCTCTGGAGACCTCAGGAAAAGGAGGACAAGCGAAATCTGCTTACTCTAACTTGCAGGAGGATGGTTGAAGGTTGAATCAACTTTACCCACATCAAAGGGCCATTGCAATATGCACTCTATAAGAAGTAGCCGTGAATTGCAAATGTTTATGTAATTGAGGCATGATTTGTGTCTGCTGGACCAGCCAGGAAAGGACATTTTGATATGAAATTTGTGAAAAACTCAGCTATTCAAAGCACTGTCTTGTAATGTGAATGTATATTTGAAGGTTGTATTGACGTGATCAACCACAGGAAGGTCAGGGTCAAAACTTCAACAAGAGTGTTCAACAAAACAACTGCCTAATCTGTGTCAAAAGTGAAACTCATGTCAGGGGTATAGGAATTCATTTCAGGCAGGACACTGACATGTTTAACATGTTATTGAACAATTGTGACATTTATACAGTTGCACTGCATTCTGCTGTGAGCCTTACTTCGTAAGTCTACGTGGTTACTCCAAATAAACAGGTGTTTGGTTCCTCTCACAGCCAGATGTTGTGTAAAATGTTTGATCTAATTTGTCTGCAATTCCTTTAAGTTTAGATGTGGGACGTATGACATTGATTGTGTCACTTCCCGCAGCAATGCTGTTGAGAAACCAATTCTGAAGATTATAGGTATGTTTCCAGTCTGAAAATTGTTCCAGATTGGTGTCTGCCCCTTTCCTTCAATAGGTGGTTGAGGATTTGGAATCCGTTCAAAGTGGTGGTTTCCACTGACTATGAATATCCCAATTAGCCTCAGTCAGCCACTGATCTAGTCAGTATTCTGCCACGACATTTTGTGTTGGACTTTTGCCTTCAGCAGGGTATTAGTAACTGGTGTGGCAGTACTTATGTTATTTCCTATATTGATGAACTGCACATGGGTAACTTAATACTGAAAGATTTTACACACATTTATTGCAGCCCTTGGTACAGCCAAGTTTTTGACATCATGGTTCCTCTGCTGCACATCAGGGGAGGAAAAAGACTGGGAAAGTTGCAGTGGTAGGGAACTGGATTGTAAAGGGACTGACAGGAGGTTCTACAGCTGTAAACAAGACTCTCGAATGGGATGTTGCCTCCCTGGTGCCAGGGTCACAATGTCTCCGAGTGACTACAGGGTATTCTGGAGATGGGGGAGGTGAACAGCCAGCAGTCGCAGTGCATGCTGGTACCAATGGTATGGATAGAAAGAGAAATGTGGTCCTGTAGTGAAAGCTTAAAGACTTCAGTCATAGATTAAACAGTAAGACTACTAAGGTTTGTAGTCTCAGGATGACATCCAGTGCCATGTGCTACAGAGTATAGGAGGATAGGTCAGATGAATGCGTGACGAAAGGGATGGCGTAGGAAGGAGGGCTTTAGATTTTTCGATCATTGGGACAGCTTCTGGGGTAGGTGGGCCCTGTACCAGCTGGATGGATAACGCCTGAGCCAGAGTGGGTTCCAATATCCTTGCTGGGAGGTTTGCTCAAGCTCTCGGGAGGTTTTCAATTGATTTGGCAGGGGGCACAGAGTAGATGTAAAATTGGGAGTAAGGTCCAAACTGATGTAAAAGGAATGCCAGGATATACAGTAGGTGGAAAAGACATAGGTAAGATAAGGCACGTGGGAGGTTTGGAAAGCCAAGCTTTATTTTAGTGCAAGGAGCCTGACTGATAAAGCAGAAAGAGTTTTGATCATCACTTGGGAATATGATATGGTGACAATCACTGAGACATGGTTGAAGGAAGGGCAGGACTGGCAGTTTAACATTCCAGGGTTTACAAGTTTCAGACAGGATTGTGGTGGGGGGGAGATGTAAGTGAGATGGGACTCTGCATTATTAATAATAGGAGGCATCACGGCAACAATGAGGGAGGACATCATAGAAGGGTCTTCAAATGAGGCCATCTGGGTAGGGCTTAGAAATAAACAAGGAGCAATTACTTTGCTGGGATTATACAGCAGGCCTCCTAACAGTCAGAGGGAAATAGAGGAGCCAATATGTAGGAAAATCACAGAGAGATGTGAGAGAAGCAGGGTTATTGTTGTAGGGGATTTCAACTTTGCTAACAGTAACTGGGATCACCTTAGTGTGAAAAGAT
>NW_025967342.1:0-20784 GCF_021869965.1 Rhincodon typus
TCTTTTAGTTTAATTTAAAGCACCGTCATGGGTTAATTTTCTCTCTGCGTTTAGCAATTTTACGCACCCCTCATAAGATCACCAGTCTACAACAGACACTAATTCTTCTAGCTGCTAGAAGCTGAAGGCAGCTCAATGCTTCATTGGGCTGGTTTTAATTTGAAAGCATACAGTTTAGACTTGCCAATCAAGAGATCTTCACCCTTCTAGATCAAAAGGGGATTCTCAGAGTTAAGTGCTACAGACATGCTGCCAATTCCTCAGCTTAGTTTTAGTTTGACTACAGAGCATGAAGGTAGATGCAATTCTGGGTACATACAATTAGAGAGATGCTGCAGCACAGACAGGCCATTCAGCCCAAATGGTCAATGTTGCTCCATATGAGCCTTCTCCCATTCTAAGGTGGGATCACCATAAATACTGCAATAATTTTATTCTTTTAGTTCATTATGGAATCAGTCCAATCTCTATCTCTCTTTCTAAAAGGTACTTATTTTCCGTTGTTTTCTTCTCTGACTATTCTGATAATTTGTCAAGGTTAATGTCACCAAACTGCTGCATTTGAACTGATATCTTTGATTTAAAATTGGCCCCAACAGAAGAGGAGAGAGGCTATCTTAAGATTAACAGTGCAGTAAATATGAGGAAAGTGGTGAGTTTAAATCACTCAGATTGAGTGCCTGCCAGAAAGTTCTCAGCATTTCCCTCCTACATGATTTTAGCTTGTTCTGCTGAACAGGCAGCAAGGACACTTGTTCAAAGTTGTACAAAATCCTGCGTGAGCGCACATCAAGCGCTTACGATATCGATGGGATCTGTTTGCAATTTCAATCCAGGCTAAAGCAGAAAAAAAATTTGCTTAAAAGCCAAGCAGCCCTTGAAAAGGCTTGCACTGACTGCAAATTGTTAGCAAAATAAGGACTGTATTTGAAGTGTAATGTAGGAAAACTGGCAGCAACATTATAGTGACCAGCTTAACCATTTGTTACAATAATGTTTGAAAGATAAACACTGACCACAAAACTGGGGATAACGCCCTTGATCTTCTTTAAAAGATCCCAAGCAATTATTTTATGTCCACCCAAGTAGGCAGATTGGATGTTGACTTAACATTCCATCCAAAAGATGGCTTCCCCAACATTGCAGAGCTCTGACAATGCAGCATTGGAGTGTCACCTTGACTTCTGTGCTCAAGCTCTGGAGTGGGAAATGAAACTACAGTGTCATGAGGCAACAGTGTTACTACCTGAGCCTTTGCTGATATTCCAATTCTTTTGGTGCCTGGAGGAGGAAGCAGATTTCTCCAATATCAATGGGTAGTCTCTAGATTCCAAAATATTTTGTTGTTTCCCATCAATCATAGACCATGTGTAAATGAGTTCAGTGATTTAAAATAGCTCAGTGGCAGGGACCTCCCCACCCAGAGTTAAGATCAGGGCCAGTATCTTGAAATGGAGAATTGCTTCTGTATGGAACTTCATCGATGGAGAAACAGATTTTTAATAGTTTAGTCTATTATGAACATTGCTTGCTGTCACTGATAATGGCCATTTGCTGAAATGATGAGAGATATAATGGAAGTCTTACATCATATTCAGTAGCAGTGAAAAGGTTCATTATTCACCCAGGGAAAATCAACACAGATTACATTGTGCATCAGGTTACTCAAACCGTTCACAGAGTGCGAGGACTCATCTATGAAAGGAAAGCTTGTACATTGGCCACGAGAAAATTTTCAAATCGATGTCATGAAAACATAGCAGTGTTAAGCTTGTGATCTGAAACGCTGAGACAACAGGTCCTTTTACATAGAATATACAGCATGCCAACAGGCAATTCAATGCAACAAGTCAATGCCTCCATTTATGTTCCACTGAAGCCTCCTCTCATCCAATTCAATCAGCATAACCCATTCCCTTCTCCCTCATCTGCTCATTTGGCTTCCTCTTAAATGCAGGTATACTATTTGCTTCAACCATATTGTGGTTAAAAAGTTCATACCATTTCTTCCCAATTCTTTTTCGGATTCCTTGGTGACTATCTAATGAGACTATGAGGCGACTGACATGATCAGTCTACAGCTCAACTTTAAAGTGGATGAAACAGTTACATTGGAAACGTGGTACCAGTTCAAGCGTTTTACAAGGTGACCATGCAACTTATGAAACTACAGAAAGAAAATAACTTGGTACTCATGAAGAGGTGATACTTGAAAAGTTAGCTGAATTGAAGGTGAATAACTCCCTGGGCCAGATAAGTGCCACAGTTTTGAAGATGATGGCTAGACAGAATATCACCATATCATAAACTATCTTTCAGAATTCTATACACTCTGAAAAAGTTCCTGTGGGCTGGAAAGTAACAATTGTAACCCTATTATTTAAGGAGGAAGGAAGAGAGAGAGAGTGTACAGAATATACAGAACTACAGAGCTGTTAGTTTGATGTCAGCAGAGAAATTGTTGGAATAAATTAGAAAGCATGTGATAACTTGACAGTTAGAAAAGAATAGACAAATTATATTTATGAAAGGGAAGTTGTGTTAATGAACTTGGCATTTTTTGAGGATGTTATTTCTAGCATAGATAAAGGAAATCCAATGGAAATGGTGTATTTGGATTTTCAGGAGGCTTTTGATAAAGTGCCACACAGGAAACTAGTGAATAAAATTAGAATGCATATTACCAGCTGGTAATATACTAATATGGAAATGGAATTGTTTAACTGGTAGGAAGCAAAGAGTAGGAATAAATGGGTCTCTCAGGATTGCATAGTGAGATACTACAAGGGTCAGGGCTCGGTTGACAATTGTACACAATCTCTATAGATGATTTGGATGTGGGCACTAATTATAATATTTCCAAATGTGCTGTTTACATCAAACTGGAGAGGAATATAACTTGTGAGGAGGGGTACAAGGAAACTTCACGGGGGACTTGGCCAGGCCAAGTGAATGATCCAGAATATGGCAGATGCAATATAATGTGAATAAATGTGAAGGTACTCATTTTAGTATCAAAAACTGAACAGCAAAATATTTCTTAAACGGAGAGTGTTTGGGACAGACAGGTATCCAAACGGTGTCCTGTTCAGGAGTCACTAAAATTTAGAATTCAGGTGTAATTAGGAATGTGAATGGTATATTGGTCTTCAGTACAGGAATACAGCTGTATAGAGCTTTGCTGAGGTCTCACCTTGAAGTGTGTATGGTTTTGGTCTCTTTATCTAATGAAGGATATACTAGCCACAGTAGGAGAGCAATAGAGGTTCACCAGATTAATCCTTAGAATGGCAAGATTGTTTTAAGGAAGTTGAGTTTGTATTCCCTAGAGTTTCAGGGAATGAGGGATAACTTCATTAAAGCTTACAAAATTCTGTGACAGAGTGGATGTAGATGTTTCCTCAGGCTAGTGAGTCTAAAACCAGGGGACAATATCTCCAAATAAAAGGGGTTAGTCAGTTAAAACTGAGATGAGGAGTTTCTTCACTCAGAAGTGATGAAACTTTGGAAGTCTCTAGCCCAGATGGTCTTGGAAGCTCAGTCATCGAGCAGACTCAACACAGAAATCAAGAGATATCAAAGGATATGAAGATAGTGCGAGAAAGTAGTATTTACGGAGATGATCAGCCATGGTCGAATTGAACAGTGGAAAAGGCTCAATGAGCTGAATGGCCGACTCTGGTCTCTTTATTCCTAAGCATTGCTGCTTCATATTCAATGGCATTACCAAACCCCCACTATCAACATCCTTAGGGGTTACTGTTGACCAGAAACTGAACTGGACTAACCGTTTAATTACTGCGAATACAAGAAATGGCCAGAGGGTAGGAATCCTGCAGTATCATCTCCCATTTCAAAAGCATGTCCACCGATAATAGTGGCACAACCCAATAGGGAGGTGGCATAATCAGCATTTGTGTCAATGAGTGCAGCTTTAACAACACTCAAGGAGCTCCACACCTTTCGGAGCAAGGCATCTTGCTTGACTGACACCACCGTCAACATTCACTCCCTTCAGCACTGACACAAATGGGAGCCGTGATGTACTACTGAAATTCACCAAGGTTCCTACAACAGCACCTTCGTAAAAACTTATGGTCACCTGGATGGACAAGGGAAGCAGAGCCATGGGAACGCTATCCCCTGCTAGTTCTCTCAAAGATGGACACGATGCCGACCTTGGAATGGTATCATCATCCCTTCACCATCACTGGGTCAACATCCAGGAGCTCCCTTCCAAACTGCACTTTGGGTGTCCCTCCAAACCAAACTCTATAGCAGCTCAATGCAGCAAGTCAACACCATCTTCTCCAGGGCAATTAAGGACGGGTAATAAAAGGCAGCCTAGCTAGCAATATCTACCTCCCACAAATTAATTCAAAAAATTGTCTGACAGCATCAAAATAGATTTTCCAAACAATCTGCATTTGGCAACCACTGTGATTGCCTCCAAACGTTTACCTGGGGAGGCTGGCTTGATTGCAGCCTGACCTCACACACCACACCCCATCCTACAAAAATCCTATTTCCCTGCAACTTTCTCCCAAGGTGGGCAGGTAAAGTGGCCAATATTCCCCCAATCCCGCAACACATCGAGAAGACGCAAGTCCAGGCCTAAGGACCTTCAATATTACAGACGCTCTTTCATGGTCTGCTATATTTGCACACAAGTTATGAAGCAGTATTTGTCCTCAGGATTCACATGGCTGTATTCAGCAAAAGCAGAACTAGGGCAGGATTCACCCTAAGGCTAGCTGCAGGATGATTGGGCCATCTGCTATTATGGAGTCTGTTTGGATTGTGAATTTGAGACCCCATCCCTAAATGATAGCTTACTGATGTTCAGTAATGACATTGAACACTCCTCTACTGTAAAAATAACTCTTTACTCTTTCCTTTAAAAGGTGACTTTGGATATTCTCCAGACAAATCATTAGATGTTTTGGGGTGAACCCCATTTCACATTTATCTTGACTTTTGTTACTGTAATAATCATGAGAAATGCTATCCATTGCATTTGAAAGATGTTGATGTAATGCATGAACAGCAAAATGCACACTGAACAGTCTTAGAGGGCAGCACGATAGCTCAGTAGTTAGCACTGCTGCCTCACTGTGCCAGGGACCCAGATTCAATTCCACCCTTGGGCAACTGTCTGTGTGCAGCTTGCAGATTCTCTCCGAGTCTGTGTGGGTTGGTATTCCAGTTTCCTGCCACAGTCCAAAGATGTGGGAGTTAGATGGGTTGACCATGCTAAATTGCCCATAGTGTCCAGGGATGTGCAGGCTGGGTGGATTAGCCATGGGAATATAGAGTTATTGCGTAGGGGAGTGGGTCTGGGTGGGATACTCCTTTGGAGGGGTGGTGTGAACTCGATCGGCTGAATGGCCTGTTTCCACACTGAAGGGATTCTGTGATTGAGCCAAGGAAAAAGCTTATTTTAAAAATCCCAAAAAGTCACAGCTCAAGTTGTGTCAATGAACAGAACTAGACATATTTGGGGGGAAATTCATCACATTCCCAGTGTTCAACTAGAAATACAAGCACTTGCCAATGAAAATAGAGAGGAAATGGTTCACATCAAACCCAAACACACAAGATGCTGTCAGTCTCCAAGGCTGTCTTTGCAGCAGTACATAAACGGTTTCTTGTGGGATAGGAATTGAATTTTTTTTTTTTTAAAAAAAGGCCCTTTTTGAACTGATGAGACCATGCCATTTTTCCTAAATTTATGAAGTGCCCACAGCTGGGAGAACAAAAGTGGCACTTTGACACACCAATGACTACATGTGGTTTCAGGACAGCCTTCCAACTAAGCACAGCTGGATGATTTTTCATCTGGGAACATCGGATAAGATGGTCAGGTATTGTTTAAAAATTTTTAACATTTCACTTTTGGCCCTGTGTAGTTGAAACACACACCCAAGATCACTGTTAAAGCTCACAAGTGGCCTGAAAGCAGCCGTTTTCTGCTACTTCCTCCTCCTACGCAGGTTCAATTTTCTTCAGTTACCTCACAAATATCCGACAGCCAAGTTTATATGCAAATTTGGCACAAAACCATTTATCCTCCTTTTGTTGCTGAATAACACTATAGCCAAATCTCCTTTATTGTAGTTCAGGAGTCAGTTTAGTCATGTAAACAGTTGAACTCTTTTCAGGTGCATTCATACTACAGTAATGTTACCAGTACATTAAATCTATGCTCGCCCTGTCATATTTTCAACATATCTCCATATAATGTGAAGCCTATCATGTTTTGCACACCTAAAAGGGAGCAATGTATTTTTCTTGATTAACATAACCTGCCAAATAGAAGTCAGTAGATCTTTTTCGTGTAAGGAAATCTTCACATTAACATCCCCGCGTTTTTTTAAAAACAGAATAGAAAGCAACTTTCAAAAGGAAAATTTGCTGGTGATGAGGAAAGGGAAGGGAATGGAACTGGTTGTGTAGCTCTCCTAAAGGAGCCAGAATGAGCACAATGGGCCAAATAGCCTCATCATGTGCAAGGTTATACAATTGTCAGCATGTTTGCTGATTTTCAGTCAGACAACGGGGTCTAAAGAAAAAAACTACTGGCCAGTACTGGTAAAACAGTCAGTACACTGAACGATGGATAGGAATGCCAACCCCTGCCGATCAGTATCAAAGAGAGAGAATAAGGGCACAGACTGAAAAATGAGCTGCCAGCATTCAAGTAAAAGCATTTGGTCAGTGCTATGCACATGGCCGACCTGTTATAAAGCTTTTGAGTTTTAACTGCAAGTGCTGGTGTCAAGTAAAACGGAAAAAACACTGGAGTCAAGCTGCTTCATTTTGATGGAATGCTGGCATTGGGCCATGCACTGGTAACAGTTAGCTTCATACTCGGATTTTCCTAAATAGCTACTTTTGGACTTAGCCAGTTAAGCAATGCCTCAGTTTGAAAGTTCTCATCCTTTTCTTCAAGTCCCTCCACAGTTTTGCCTCTCTGTAACCTCCGCATAATCCTCCAGCGAGATCTCTCTGTTTAGATCTAACTCGAACCATCCCTGATTTGAACTGCTCAAAAAAAAAAATCGGTGGTGGCCAGGGTTTTAGCTGAGCGCTCTGGAATTCTCCCTGCAAACCACTATGCCTCACTACCTCTTGTTCCTGCTTTAAGATACTAATTAAAAAGTACCTCCATAACCAAAGACAAAACAGAAATTGCTGGAAAGCTCTGCGGAAGGATCATTCGAACCAAAACGTTAACTCCGATTTCTCTCCACAGATGCTGCTAGACCTGCTGAGCTTTTCTAGCAATTTCTGTTTTGGTTTCTGATTTACAGCATCCACAGCTCTTTCGGATTTTGCTTCCAAGAACAAGCTTTCAGCCATCTATCCCAACATTGTCTCATGTGATTCAGGATCAATCTTTACTCTATAAGGACCTTAGGACATATTACACTAAAAGCACTGCAAAGTCATCCAGTGTAAATAATCTTAATTATAAAAATCCAATATTTAAAGGCGTTTCAACATTTATAGCTGACATGAAGCAACCGGATTCGTTCAGAGTATGTTAATTTCTCCCAAGTTCTGCTGCAGGCCTGGTGTTGTATGGAGAGAATCACTGACATGATGAGAAAGACCCAATCAGATAGAACATAAAAAAAATTTGTTTGAATAAAGTTGGCTGATTATTAACAACGACAGACATATCCCATAACTTATGGCAGAATAGCACTACAGAAAGCAAGGGTTACATTGATAAAGCAGGTAGGCCCTATGAGTGGAATAGTGAGAGACAAATTGTACAAAATAAACAAAGATTTTGGAGGATGCTAGAAGCCAGGTAAACCTCTTCAGGTTTGGAAGGATGTTTCTGATTCACTTCAGTTCTACTCATGTCTTATCTTCGTAAACCTGAAAGCTTACTTAAGAATAGCTATCATTGCTCATTTTAAATATTTTTCTCCATTATTTTTTACACATCTTGCATTTTATGAGGCTTGAAATATTGAACATAAATCCATATTGCTCGCCATCCTAAATGGAAAACATTTATGACTATCCAAGATAAAAGTTTAGGATTATTTAATTAGATTTAAATAGATTAAATTAGATCTTACACCTAATCTCCATCCATTTTCTGGCTGATCTTAGGGCTATTTCCAATACTGAAAATGCACTCAAGTGTGGCAAAAATGCACTTGGATTTGAAAAGTGATTCATCAGCAAGGTAGTAAGAGAGTAAATTTGTAAAAGATTTGTGAGACTGACCTTTGGGTTAGCAGTCTGCACTGTCCTCTTTAAAGGTTGTTTTAGTAAGGGTTGTTAACACAAACACTGTTCAGAAGTATATTCCACCCTTATTTTAAAATACACTAATTGGAAGATAAAACTTATGGCTCATTTTTCCACTAAAACATAGGAACAAATTAATAAATGTCCCTGGGGACAGTGAACTCAAGTTACTGAAAAAGGGAAATATTAAAGCTTGGGAAGATTCTTAATTGAGCCTTAAGTTTTTTTTTAAAAATCAGCTTATAACTGTGTCACTTTACATTCCCTTTTTAAAATTATGGTTGAAATTAACAATTTTTTTTAATTTGGAAAACTAAATACAGAGCAAGGATATCAATGAGAAAATCAGGTGGTATTTGACCTAGATTTTCAAGAAATGTATTTTAAGTAATTGTATTAATTTCTGATTCCATCCATGCAGTTGAATTATGAGAATTGTTTCTTCACTCCCAGTTGCAGTTTGGCATGTTTATGTCATTAGCTTATTCCTTACCTCTTTTGATGAATAAATTCCTTGGTTGTTTAATTGAGATTTGTTACTTAATGAACATGGCAATGGGGTGACAGAATTTACCTCCAACAAGTGCAAGAGGCCAAATGTGCATTAGATGTATGACAGGCTCACATGTCTCAAAGTATTTCACATGGACAAGATAAAGTGTAATTGTCAGTAGAAGCAGATTGAGAGAGCCAAGAATAGCTTGACCAGGCTTATCTTTCTAGAGACATACATACTATCATGACGTTTATTTATTTTGCTTTGTGAATTCCTACATCCACATTTATCCTAAAAGATTCCCTACATAATTCGATCACACTGCACGTACACCCTCCCATCAGTGGCTATAGTGTTGGGCAGCACGTAGACTTAAAGTCATAGAGCTGTACAGCATGGAAATAGATGCTTCAGTCCAAATCATCCATGCCAACCAATTAATCTAGTCCCATTTTCCAGCATTTAGCCCATATCCCTCTATACCCATCCAGATGCCTTTTAAATGTTGAAATTGTACTGTCCTCTACCACTTCCTCTGGCAGCTTGTTCCAGACATAAACGACCCTCTGTGTGAAAAAGTTGCCCCCTCTTTCCACTCTCATCTTAAACCTATGCCCTCTAGTTTTAGACACCCCTACCCTGGGGAAAAGACCTCGGCTATTTACCCTATCCATGCCCCTCATGATTTTATAAACCTCTATAAAGTCATCCCTCAGCCTCTGATGCTCCAGGGAAAATAGCCCCAGCCTATTCAGCCTCTCCCTATAGCTCAAACCCTCCAACCCTGGCAACATACTTGTATATCTTTTCTGAACCCTTTCAAGTTTCACAACATGCTTCCTACAGCAGGGAGACCAGAAATGAATGCAGTATTCCAAAAGTGGCTTAACCAATGTCCTGTATAGCTGCAACATGACCCCCCAACTGCTATACTCTGTGCACTAACTAATAAAGGCAAGCATACCAAAAGCCTTCTTCGCTATCCTATCTACCTGGGACTCCACTTAAATCAACCAGTTCAGACATGTTTAGAGACGTCTTGGGAGCAGGTGGGTCTTGAACCCAGGTCTCCTACTCCAAAGGTTGGGGCACTACCACAAGATCCTGTAACATATGCAATACACCAGAGAGTGTGGCATCCGAGGTATAATGGGTGAAGTGCAATTGAAATAAATGTGGGACTTAAACTGCACAAGAGACTCATGAGAAATGGATCCATATTTTAATTGTTAAGAAAGCAAGTTATGTTACAACAATATAAGTACAAAAGCAAAATACTATGGATGCTGGAAATACTCAGCATGCTACAACGTTTCTCCTACTCGCCCCAAAATATCTCCATTGTAGAAGGTTATCCATTATTGCACAACCGTGACATCTCCACTTTCTAAATTATTGAACTTCTTTTGGGATTTACCAAATCATGAGCAGTTTCATCTTGTGGGTTAACAACCACAACAAACCAGATCAACACCAGCTTTATGTCACAAGGGATATTTAAACCGAAAAGGGGGTGGGGGGGGTGGTGGGAGATGGGGACTTTTCATCCCACTGGTGAGGTACAACAACAACAGATCCAGGATCTGGAAGGACAGTGCCCCTGGACAGTTCAAGCTGAAAGAGAAAGTCTACTGTTTGGTAGAATTGTAAATATGATACACCAACCTTCAACAAAGTCAGCAGCTGCATGCATGCGCTGATTTGTTGCTCCTTCATCTTCAGGGGTGTTCAGAAATTCTAGTGCAACCTCAATAGCTTCCACCAGCTCATCCCGTTTATCCTTTCGGACTGGTTTCTCCTCAGGGTGCCGCGTCAGGCCCATTTCCAGCTGGTACACTTTCTGTAAAGTGAAGCTCTCGAACGGTATCACCGAATATTCCGTGGGCAGTCTGACCGCAGAGTAGACCTCTGCTTTGTCAATCTGAGAGTGCAGAAATTCGAGCAGACCTGCCTGTGTTTTCTCTGGGCTGCTCCGGTCAATATGAACTCCGAGCGAGTCACCATAATGATCCTGTGCAGCCTTCAGCTGCTCGCTGCGTTCCTGCAGTTCCTCTTTCAGTTGCGCAATTTGTCTCTTTAAACTGGTGATGTAATTACGGTGTTGCTGCTCACGTTCCTCAAGCAGCACCTGGAAGTTATCCTTACCAGTTGTGCCACTCACCCTCGGCAGTATGGGCTGGCCATCTTCCACCTTTGGAGTGCATGCCAACATGTACAGCAAGGAAACTATGCAACACAGTAGAACCAATACCATAGCGAGTCGCCAAATCCATGTTGGCATTCCTCTCCGCATCATTCTTAACCACATCTAGCCTATCTGGAGCGCTAGTCTGGTTAATCAGTCCAGATCGATTTGACAGTGACACCATCACTCCCTGAACTAAGTGGTTCAGTCCTTGCAATTCTCCACATTTCCAACGAGGGTTTTCCTCTGACGAACACTGGAAGGACAAAGACAAAAAAATAATAATCAGCACCGACTGCACGTCTCGAAAAGTTCCCTCATTAAAGTACAATGCATTTTGTTCTCTTTCTATAAAAAGAATGTTTATTGCTTTTCTGTGCTCAGTATGTCCACCAGACCAGAGTTTGATTAATGCAAACTTGTTCACAATGCTGAAGAAAAACTGTTTTGAGATCCTCTTAAGTGGACATAAATCCACTTGTGTTGCCTTCACATCTTAGTTCTGGATTTCCCCAGCAGAGGAAATGGTTTCCACCCTATTGAGTGTCTTCATTATTTTAAGCACCTCAACCAAATATGTTCTAGATATTCTAAGCACCAGGGAACATAAACCAGCTCTATACAACACTTTCTCCCAGTTTAACCCTTTAAGCCCTTGCATCCTTCTGTGCAGTAGATCAGATAAAGGAGCTTAATCTTTTATCATGGACAACTAATTATTTAGAAACCAAAGAAAACAAAACAAAGCTTCCCAAATACTAAGTGAAAAAGCTGGAATTGTGTATAACCATTGTACGAATGATTACTCAGAAGTCTCATTCTAGGTCTTTCCCTTCAGTTGAACTTCCAAATATGCTTCTCTAAGTATGGCATGTAACTACAGCTGTTGAGAATTAGACTGATGGAATTGAAATCTCTTCAGCGTCAGTGACACTCTTCATGATGGTTATGGAGTCTTCAAACAAGATGAGAAGTGTTGCTTGCAGTACTTAGAAGCTATCAAAATAAATTAATGTAATTTCATCTGCAAACTTTTGCACTATTTTCTTTTTAGCCTATCAGCCCCTTCATTTGACACCTTCTTTACATGAGAAAGATACATCCTTGTACTGTTCCTTGCGTCACACTGGCTGCAATCCAATTTCCACATTGTACCTCTGCAAAGTTTTAAGGAGACATCATAGTTTGGATAGACTTTTTAAAACTTCATTTATAAGGTAATGGTACTGTCTCTAGCCATTCTGCTGCCATACAGAGTCATAGGATGGACACAAGGAGATCTACTTTAGCTTTCAGAGGCAGTAGTTACCAAGTCCCTAAGGTCCTGGTATTTATATTAGGCCAAACGTGGCTCCACTTATTCCTATCAAGCAATAAACCTCGTGTTGTCTATTTTGTATGTAATCTGATGGGTTTTTAAAAATTCATTCATGGATTGAAGGCCTCACTGGTTAGGCCAGCATTCGTTGCCCATCCGAGAGGGCAGTTCAGAGTCAACCACATTGCTGTGGGTCTGGAGTCATGTGTAGTCCAGACCAGCTAAGGATGACAGTTTCCTTCCATAAAGGACATTAGCGAACCAAATGGATTTTTCGACAATGGTTTCATGGTCATCATCGGACTCTTAATTCCAGATTTTTATTGAAACCCGGGTCCCCAGAACATTACCTGGGTCCCTGCATTAACAGTCCTGTGTTAATACCAGAGGCCATCACCTCCCTTTTATCACTTTATTCTCTTTCTCCTTTACCACTAATACTGAAGAAACTCAAGAGAAAACAAAGCCAAAATAAAGGAGGATTTGCAGCACGGTGGCTCAGTGGTTAGGACTGCTACCTCTCAGCGCCAGGGACCCGGGTTCGATTCCACCCTCGGGCAACTGTCTGTATGGAGTTTGCACAATATCATTTCCGTGTGGGTTTCCTCCGGATATTCTGCTTTCCTCCCACAGTCCAAAGATGTCTGGGTTAGGCAGACTGGCCGTGCTAAACTGCCCATAGCATCCAGGGATGTGCAGGCTAGGTGGGGTTAGCCACGGGAAATGCAGGATTACAGGGATTGTACGGGTCTGGGTGCAATGCTCTTAGAGGGTCGGGGTGAACTCAATGGGCCAAATAGCCAGCTTCCACAGTGTAGGGAGTCAATAATACTATTGAGTTCTATGAATCCTTACCCATTACTACATACTGATGGAAGTGCCAAATACCAGAAGGTACTGGGAGTCATCACCTGGGACATGGTTGTAGCGGTGTGGATCTTACCCCCAAAACAAGGGAAAAAACATCCAGAAGACCTAAAATAAAATTTTTTAAAAATTCAGGCAGTGAGAGTTTATAACTTTAAGAGCATCACAGGAGATACAATGGTCAGTCTGCAGCCGAAATGAAATTATTGACAGAAAGAGTAGTAGCCGCAGAAGTGAAAAGGCAAGCCTTGCACTCTAAGTGTGGAACTTCATTCAGTAGCTGGCAAGAAGCATGGAGGGTAGGGAAGGAGAGAAAGCACAGCTACTTTCTGAAAATACTGAGGTTTTAATGAAGGAGGATCTGTAAATAGCAGGCTTCAAGAGGTAATTTTAATTTACAGGAGCAGGAATCACCAATTGAATCACAGTTTTGACGGGAACATTTATAAAGGCCATAGCCAGAGAAATTTATAAATAAAATTGTGATTAAGAAAGTACTTATTAAGGTAGACCGTGAAAGAAAGGAAAATGGCCACTTTTTCTGGGAAGAGGGGCGAGAAAATGCCATCTTGGCTGCAGCAAAACCCAAAAAGAAGCTGTTAGCCACCATGTGATCATCATCAAAAAGGTAGGAATTCCCAGTCAGCCTTACAGGGATACAGTATACAAAGAAACAAATTCAAAAAGCTTGCAAGCTGTCAATTACTGCAGAACAGCCAGTAACATGATTTAAAACAGCATTGCCACAGTCCTACCAGACTATAGGGCAGCTCCCTTACTACAGAAAGCTGACTTGTGGTGGTTTAACCTGACAGTCACCACACTCGGGCAAGTGGAAAGGAGAATCCTTCAGGCTAATCTCAGTCAATGTGGGAATTGAATTCACACTGATAGTATCATTCTATATTGCAAACCATCCATTCAGCAAACTGAGCTAATCAATCCCAATTTACAACGTTATTGAAATAATTCAAGGCAGTATTCCAGAAATAGACTTTTCTAAAACTGGCTAACAAAAAATTCATCCAGAGTCTAGCAAATTCTTTACTCATTAATTTAAAGCAGCATTGCTGATACAGGAATACAAGTTTAAAAGAACAGAAGTTTAAAGTATAGCAGATTTAATATTAAAATTATACAGATTTAAAATACCTTCACAGCAATAGGATTAACCAGGACACTGAGAAGAAATTCAGATTCAAGGTCTAAGATAGACTGTACAGAACTCAAGTTTGGAGTTATTTTAAGACAGTTCAAGATACAATGGTTAATAATAAGGAAATGCCAAGTCAAAAGCTGAACAGGTAATGCACTTTAATATTCAATTGGGTCCATTTATGAACAATGACATTGACAGACAAAAATATAAAGAGTAACAGACACAGATTTTGATTATTACTTCAATTTATGACCAAGTAAAATCCTTGAATGAGCAAGATTGAACAAAGTTCACAATCCAGAAGAATGCATTGATAATTCCATAAATGTCCTCTGCAGATTAGTGGAAAACTGTTATTATGAAGCCGAGAATTCAGAACTCTTAAGAGACAGAACTATTGCTGGAATTCTTGAATGAAACTTTGTCAGATTTTTTGAAGGCCAATGTTGTTTTAAGTTTGAAGAAACCTATTCAAATCATGCTGGAAGCAGAAAGCAGAAAGACTGTTTGAAGGATCCTGAAAGGAGATCAACACCACCTCAAAACAGCAACAGAGTATATTAACTTCATACATTGTGGACACCCTGGACAGACATATGACAAGCTGACACAGAACAGCATTTACAGGGGGGCAATAGAAGCTTAAGTTTAGACATTGAGCAGCCATCACTAAAGAATGCTACATTTGCAAGACTATATGCCAGTTTTAGAAGATATGCTGATGTCTTTCACTATTTCAGAACTGAGGAAATACTGGTGGTCACACGTGTAAAATGGCCTACGTTGTAGAACGTATATCACCACTTGAAAAGATAACTTCATTTGATGAGATACCTCCATTGGAGAACATATTCAAGGTATTCCTAAGGGAACCAGTTAATCCTGACAAGTGAGAAAAGATAGAATTTGTCTGGGTCAATGGATATCCTGTTGCTCAATGCAAGAGCAACTGTTATAGTCCTACCAGACTGGTTACCATGCCTGAAGATTCAGGAGTTACATCTTGGAGAGAAGACTCCACAGGGGTGATGGAATAATTATCAAAAGCACAGAAATGCTTCAATTTTACGCTAAATAATAACACACAAGTTAAAATGTGTATGCTGCTTGCAATTATCTAATTCACCTTTGAGCTTGCATGCATGTCTCAACCTCAACTTCATCATAAGAGCTGGAGGAGATGAACAGCCTCCCAGAGAATGAAAGGTCCAGAACCAAACAACTATCAAAGCACTGGTCCTTGAATAGACCATTCTTGACCAGTCAAGGGGCAGCCAGTAGAAGATATGACTGGGATTCCTAGACTCATGGGAGAAACAAAACAGAAGAAACAATTAAGTGGAATCTGCCATGGCAGGATTCCAACCCAGGTCCCCGGATTAACAGTCCAGTGATAATACCATAAAGGAACTAATTACCATTGTCAACAGAGAGGAAGTTACAGACTTCACAAGACTTATAAAACTGGGCAGTCAATACCAATGACAGAGACTGTGCTTACTGAACACCAATCTTTCAGCAACATGACAGAGTCCAAAAAAACTTAATTCAACAATCAACCAACCACAATGAGTGACTGGAGACGTCCAAGCTGATTCACAACTCAAGGGAGATAAGCTACGCAAGACTCCATGGGAACTAGACCAATAGCCAAGACAAAGAAGAAGAAACTACCTGGCAACTACTTGAGTCAGCAAAGGACAGTTCCCTCTGCAAAGGAAATTTCAGGAGATCAAGGTGCCTCCAGATAAAATAATAAACCAATGACATTGTCTACAAGGAACGATGTTCTCTGCAAAGGATAGGAAAGATATAAAGAGATCCTTCGGAAATCTGATCCGCAGTTCAGAACCAGGATCAACAATCCTCAAGCCAGAGACCTATCATTCCCCCAAACCCAAAGACGGTAAAGCGTAAACTGTTCCAACTGACAGCATTTATGAAGTCAGAGGCTTGGGGGAATGGGATAGTGCTAAGTGCAATCTAGTTCATGGACGTATTTGTATAATGGGAAAATTGGGGAGTTAGTGTTTGGGAGAAGACATTTAAGGTAATGATTCTAAAGGGGTTAATGCTCATATTATATTGGTGCCACCCATTTTACTGATATCACACACCGTCTGTAGGTGGAGACAAGGAGTTCTACTTTAAATTTTGGAGGGAGCTACAGTACCTGTACCAGTTCCCAAGGTTCCTATTAATTATGTCTGACCAAATGTAGTTTTAAAGATTCTGATCATACAGCAAACCTTCTTGTTATCTAAGGAAAGTACCTCTTCTACAGATTCTGTTTAGCATTATAACATTTACCATCAATCATTACACAGGTCCAAGACAAAGCAAATACACGAGTAGGATTGGTGGCACCGAATCACTCCAAGTAACTCTTATCCAGTACAACATTAGGGGAAGGCAATGGCCTAGTGGTATTATCACTGGACTGTTAAGTCAGAGACCCAGATCATGTTCTGGGGACCTAGGTTCGAATCCCACCACAGCAGATGGTGGAGTTTGAATTCAGAATCTAATGATGACTGTGAATCCATTGTCAATTGTTGGAAAAACCCATCTGCTTCACTAATGTCCTTTAGGGAAGGAAATGGCCATCCTTACCTGGTCTGGCCTACATGTGACTCCAGACCCACAGCAATGTGGTTGATGCTTCACTGCCCTCTGGGCAATTAGGGATGGGCAATAAATGCTGCCTAGCCAGCAAGGTCCCTCAATCCTGTGAATGAATAAAGAAAATAAAACGTACTGCTAGAAGTAGTAAATATCACAAGGTGACAGCAATAGTTATCTGGGAAAATATTACAAACTTCCTATTTCATATTGCGAACACAATTGACTACCTCTATGCTTGTGCCAATAATTAGTAACACAACATGTTGCCAAGAGTGAGCAAGTTTACTGATGAGATTTCATTGTACCTGCTGCAAAACAAAAATTGGTTGACGTGAAATGGGACTTTCACTTCAGCAACCTCTGTCAGAAGCTTGTGTGTCAATTTGGCAACTCAGGAATAGCAAAAGGAAATGTTAAACACAAGAAAATATAAAAAGTAAACTCAAAATCTTCAATAAAAAGTACATGGTCAAAACACAATGGCCACTGCATACTGAAAAAAACAGACCAACCTAGTTTAAAAAGGTTACTTGCCAACACAATTAATAACATTATCTGTTTTCTCAGCTATTCACATAAATGTACACAGTTAGCCAAAGTAGACATTGGTGCTGTCCTGTAGTAATTGATGTGGAGGTACCGGTGTTTGACTGGGGTGGAATAAAACCAGTCTGACTCCAAACCAAAACACAAACACATTCCAAACAAGGTCTCACACCTAACATGCATTGTCTGGCCTAAAATGTCACCTCTTCTTTACACTGATAAAACCTTTATTTCTCTCAGGACAGTAACTTCAGAGGAATTCAGGGATTTACATATACATATTGATCAATTAAAACTTTCTAACTGATTAAAGATTTAAGAGCATCTTAGGTTTGTTTACTACATCCTAATCAGTGGTGTGACCCTTTGATCTTTTACTTAGAAATTCTGTGTCTGATACTATTTCTCTCTCTAACAACCGAAGAAGGAGTAAGCCTTCAAAAGCTTGTGTTTTCAAATAAACCTGATGGACTATACCCGGTATCGTGTGACTTCTGACCTATAGTAATTGTTACCTTTTATTATCTTCAGGAATTATTTGTAATGTTTCACATACAAAAAAAGCAATGCTTCATTATGAAGACCCGACATGTCATAACACCAGGTCTCTCATGCAGTTTCTCAGTGGACAGGTTATACTAGAACGTTATGCTAGAACGTGTCAGCTGAAATGTGACATTACAAAAAATATGCCATTTATGAGAAGTGCAACATTTACAGGAAACCTAACACAAAATAAACAGAAACCATCTGTTGCAATGGATTCATTTTTTTTACTCAGAACATTGAATTATTCAGTAAGTTCAAATAAACAGCAGAAATACCACTGCAAAGTGCAAATACATTGCTTAAAAGATTACATTTATTAATACCTTCAAATAAATAAATTCTGAACTCCGGATAGATTTATTACAGATATCCTACATGTTGACATATTATCAGTGATTTATCTTTGAGTTGAATGCCTTGCCATGAACAGCTAATGTGCACCACAACATTTCTTGAAATAGCATCTCTACTTTCAAGACTTAGTCTTGACTTACAATCCTCACTGATTTCCATCACCACCTTAACCATTCTTAGTCTCTAACCTCTGAATTTACTGCCCTCCTTTACTCCCTAAAACTACTCTTCTGATATAGACTCTGTTACTCTTAACTATGCCAGATCATGTACCCTCACTACTTCACTGCAGTTACCACAAATAAAACTATCTCTGATCACCTCACTAAAACATTTCCCATTCCTCACTAGTACCCCTTATCACCCTAACCCTACCTTCTTCACTATCCACTCCTGGGAGGAAAAAAGGATCACTCTCTCAATGAATATTCACAACCCATATTTTCCAGCTTTTGGCCCATGATTCATCCTTGCATTTCTGTATCTGCTGATCTTCTCAATCATACTCTTGCCTCCATTTTTGACAGTCACTTTCTCAATAAAACTATTACTCCTGTTCGGCACAGTCATTCTCCAGAATACCATTCATCTCTACTCTCTCAGTCAACATGTTTGGACATCTATGGCAGAAAATTGGTTCAACAGACCATTGCCCAGATCTTGGAAAAAAACAGAAGTTGCTGGAAAAGCTCAGCAGGTCTGGCGGCATCTGTGAAGAAAAAAATCAGAGTTAACGTTTCGGGTCAGAGGAAGGGTCACCAGACCCGAAACGTTAACTCCGATTTCTTCTTCACAGATGCTGCCAGACCAGCTGAACTTTTCCAGCAACTTCTGTTTTCGGTCCTGATTTACAGCATCCACAGTCCTTTTGGTTTTTATCACCCAGATCTGGTCCAACCCTGCTTTGATAAAAAGTCCACAATGCAAAGATGATCTTAAATGCCAAAAATAATCTCCCACCTTCTGTTCATCATACAACATCTTAAGTAACCCTCCTGAGCTCTCCCACACTTACCTTCAATAACATGAATAAAGAGTTGATGTACTTTCTTATCAGAAATTAGTTCTATTGTTAGTTCTCCTTCCCCGGTCCACTAGGCCAAAGTTCTGTTAATGATGCCTACTGCCCTAGTTGTGAGTTCACATCTTTCCCTAGCTTCCATCCCATCTCCAACGTGAACATGTTTTGTCTTTAAGACGCTCCTCCTGTTCCTTTGACCCTATTTCCAACAAACAGCAGACCAGCCAACTTCCCTTCCCAGCTCCCGATCGCAGCAAAATTTTTAATGATTCCCATTCATCATGTTTTGTCCCCTACCTTTCAAACCTGCAGTGACCACCCAAACCACCTCAAAATGACAAAAACTTAACCTCTCTGATCTTGCAAATTATCACTGCATCTCCTGATGTGAAATGCCACCACGAAGCGTTGTGGCATGACATATCGATGATCCAAACTATCACGCTGTGATGCTTATGGTAGCTCCCATAACATAAGGATGAGACACATGTTGCACAGTTCTGAAGAAAGCAGCAATTTTTTTATTGCAGCACCTGGTAAAGGGAATGTCAGCACAGTTTTACTGGGCCATAGGGCCGCTCTCTCAACAGACAGAGCTGACTGATGGTGGCTTAAACAAAGGGGCACCATGCCACTGGGAAAGGGGAGAGGTTAAGAGGAAGAGTAACCTTGGTTAGCGCAGGAACTGAACTTACACTATCGGGGTCCCAAACCAGCCGCCCAGCCAAATGAACTAACCGACCCCCAGCATTTGGTATCTACATTACAATCACAGGCTCTTGTATGTCTGGGCTCAAGCTGATCAATTCAGACATATTGCAGAATGCTTCCTTCAGTGTGTCATACTGCAAGAGAACAAAGTTCAATAAGGTGTAAACCAGAGTATTATTGATAATTTTTAATTACTCTGTTCAAGCACATTATGACACACCTCTGGAGAAAATGGGACTTAAACCTGCCCCTAAAAATCCTAGAATCCCTACAGTGTGGAAGCAGGCCATTTGGCCCATCGAGTCAACACTGACACTCCAAAGAGCATACAACTACCCTACCCTATCCCTGTGGCCATGTATTTCCCTCGGCTAATCTACCTAACCTGCATAGCCCTGGGCACTACTGGCTATTTATCATGGCCAATCCACCTAACCTGCACATCTTTGGACTACGGGTGGAAACTCACACAGACACGGGGAGAATGTACAAACTCCACACAGACAGTTGCCCGAGGCTGGAATCAAACCTGGGACCCTGGCGCTGTGGGGCAGCAGTGCTAATGACTGAGCCATTGTGCCTGAGATAACAAGGTGTACAGCTGGATGAACACAGCAGGCCAAGCAGCATCACAGGAGCAGGCAGGCTGACGTTTCGGGCCTAGACCCTTCTTCAGAAATCT
>NW_025967342.1:21184-25000 GCF_021869965.1 Rhincodon typus
ATAACAAGGTGTAGAGTTGGCTGAACACAGCAGGCCAAGCAGCATCATAGGATCTAGGATCTAGGGTCTAGGCCCGAAACGTCAGCTTTCCTGCTCCTATGATGCTGCTTGGCCTGCTGTGTTCATCCAGCTCTACATCTTGTTATCTCAGATTCTCCAGCATCTGCAGTTCCTACTATCTCTGAGCCACTGTGCCTCTTGGCTCAGATGTAGGGGCACTACCCCTACACTGCCACTGGCAATTGGCTGTAGAGATTTCAGTTATCGAAGGCTAGAACTGCATTGCTAAACCTCTTCACCTCTTTACCAGTCTCTTCTCCTTTAACATCCTCATTAACTCCAATCTCTTCAACCATGAGACTGATTATCTGTCCTGTTATCCCCTCTGACCAGGTGTCAGATTTTTACTGATAACATTGTTAAAGTGCCTCGTTGTGCTTTACTATATTAAAGGTGCTATGTAAATGCAAGTTGTTATAGTTGGTGAGCTGTACTTTAATTAGATAACAAATGGATCTTAGTGCCTAATGTGAAACCTTTCTTCTTTCAAACAAAAATCACACATCCGATTCTAACACCGATGACAACATTACTACTTCATAATGTTTATTTCATAATATTTTCATCATTCATTCATTCCAGACTAAACATGAAGAACAGAAAGGGAACATTACAGAATTACTGAAGCAGCTAACAAATATTTCTATAAATAATAAAAATACTTAACAGTCATAGAGCTCGGAAGCAGACCCTTAGGTCCAACCAGTCCATGCCGAACATACTCATAAACTAAACTAGTCCCACCTGCCTGCTCCTGGCCCATATCCCTCCAAGCCCTTCCTATTCACATACTTATCCAAATGCCTATTAAACATTGTAACTGTGTCCGCATTCACCACTTCCTCAGAAAGTTCATTCCACACTCGAACCACCCTCTCTGTAATGAGCTGACTTTGTCAGATGGGACTCGGTGATAGCATTCTCATGCAAGTCAGAGGATCACAGCTTCCTGTTCCACTCCAAAGATCTGGAGTAGTGTGGAAGTGCCAAACTGTTTAAGGTGACAGAGGTTTTTAATTCAGGGATCCACCTCCCCTTTCAAATAGTAAAAGCTCTTACTCCACAATTTGGAGAATTGAAGTGCTCCCCTGAACATCCTGATCAATATATACTCTGCAACCAATCCCAATAAAATAGATTATATTTCATTTCGCTCATTGCTGTTTAATAGACCTTGCTATGCACCAATTGGCTCTAAAGTCTCCCCACATTTCATGAGTGGCTACACTTCAATACTGCTTCACTGTCTGGGAACTGTCTTGGGGTAAAAAGGGATTGAGAACAATGGTGGTTAAATGCAAATGCTTTTTATTTCTTAGTACAAGTACAGGATACAGAGTCACAGTAATTAGTTATTTGGGCAAACCATCAGGAATGGCAAAGATTCACGTGTGTTGGGCGAACAGACATCCATTTGGAGTTTCTCGTCATGCAACACATTCCTATTAGCATAATTTAATTATACATAGTGTAAAACATAACTTTTGTATTGGGACTTTTTCTTTTCTCTTTATTCTCTCATGGGATGAAGGACTCGCTAACAAGTACAACATTTGATGTCTGTCCTTAATTACCCTTGAATCGCATTGGCTGCTTGGCATTTCAGAGAGCAATTACAGATGTGGGTCTGGAGTGCCACGTAAACAAGATTTGTGCCATGTAAACACTTAAGGAGAGAAGATTTCCTAAAGAATATTAACATTAGAACAATCAATGGCAGATTCATGGCAATTTCAGATTTACTGATTCCTATGGGAGGTGATGGCCTAATGGTTTTTTTTTGCTGGACTGTTAATCCAGAGAACCAGATATGTTCTGGGGACCTCGGTTCGAATCCCACCATGGCAGATGGTGGAATTTGAATTCAATAAATATCTGGAATTAAAAATCTAATGATGACCATGAATCCTTTGTCGCTTATTAGAAAAACCCATCTAGTTCACTAATGTCCTTTAGGGAAGGAAACTGCCATCCTTACCTGGTCTGGCCTACATGTGACTCCAGACTCACAGCAATGTGGTTGACACTGAACTGCCCTCTGGGCAATTAGGGATGGGCAATAAATGCTGCCTGGCCAGTGATGCCCTCATCCCGTGAATGAGGAAAGGAAAAAAAAAAGTCCCGGAGATAGTAGGAACTGCAGATGCTGGAAAATCTGAGATAACAAGGTGTACAGCTGGATGAACACAGCAGGCCAAGCAGCATCGTAGGAGCAGGAAGGCTGACGTTTCGGGCCCAGACCCCGAAGCGTGTGCCTGGACCTCCAGATTACTAGTCCAGCAACATTACTTTATGCTGTCACTTCACCCTGAATGTATAATCATATGTTATCACTGAGCAGAGATCCACTCTCATTCAGTGGATGGAGGAGACCATTTCTCCTGTTAAGTGGCAAGTCTTCCACGGTTTTCCCTTCATAAACCGGAGATCACCAATGCTCTGCTGCCTGTATCCAAATTCTCATTACTTTTGGTTTACCTGTCAGCCTATGCCCACTGACCTACAAGTATTCCCCAGCAAAACAATATCTTGACTGTAAAAATGTTATTTTCAAATTCCCCACCATGGCCTCATCCTTGATCATCTCCAATAATTTGTCCATGCCAAAAAACCCTCCGAGTTATCTGCACTTATCTAATTGCTACCTCTTCAGCATTCATGGATTTAGTTATTCCATTTCTCTGTGATCTCTTCACCTTGTAGTGCTCCTTTACTACACTCCTTACAACCAACCACTTTGAGCAAGCCCTTGTTCAACTGACCCAATATCTCCTCGACTGCAATCACATTTGCAGGTCAACCCTGGGTTGTCAAAGGCCATCCATTATCAGACTCGTCGTATTGGAAAGTTTAACAAAGCTATTTTTTTTTTTTTTACAATCACCTATTTGTAACGTGTGCATCGTGGACCTAGAGGAACTCTCAAAAGTCAGCTCTCATCTCCACATCCGCCACCTCACTCATTGATGAGAGAAGTAACGTGCAGGATGGCAAAGGGAGCAGAATGGCGAGCAGTAGGTTGAGTGGGATTAGCAAATGAATCAGAAAACAGGTCAGTCGCAGGTGGTGACGGGAGCTGCAAGCAACAACGGGCACACAACAATTATACCCGTTGAACCAACCTCCTGCACTGTGGAGCGGGTGCATAATGATCTCGTCATGACACAGTGCGTCAGGTTCCCTCTGTTCCTTAATGTGATGTTTTCCTTTATAATGCTTCTGTGAAGTGCATTGGGAACTCTTATCACGTTAAAGGCGGTGCATAAATATTGTTGCAGTTAATGTAATATTGTATGAACTTATACGGAGGATCAAAACCATTATCAGTTTGGTTGGTGCCATTGCAATTAATGCTTCAGACTGAAGCTACTACATTAAAATATCAGCAATGCCTCAAGGTGTTTCCATGGAAACCCGAATACCAGATGGAAATAAAAACAGCAAAGATTATTTATTTCATATAATACCCTAGGTCATCCTAGACAGCCATCAGTCACTCAGCAACTTTTTGACATCCACTTCCCTTTCAGTAATGCTGAAATCTATCTGGTCAAACAACAAAGATTAGAACAAAGGACAAAAGATATTTTAAAACTTAATTTCTCCATAATCGAAGCACTATGAAAAATTAAACTAAAAGCTGTCCAACTCAGATATTGTTTGAAGTAAGAACACAGAGTGAACTCCTCAGCCAGCCCATGACTGAAGTTTTTTTTTGTTGCCAATATTTGCGCCCTCGACATTAAAGTCAGATAA
>NW_025967343.1:0-25000 GCF_021869965.1 Rhincodon typus
AACAAAAGTCAAGTAAGGTTTTTGTAAATGTGATAATTTAAAATTTACCAATTGCATCATTTCAACTAGCATTTACAACAATTACTGGCCCTGAAGTGCTCATTAATAGCCATAAATGTCTGAGCAAAAATGACAGGCACTATTATTACCAATTAACTGTAATCCGCAGGCACTTTGGCATCATGCATATTTGTTTGCATCGTTACAATAGTACTTTTGGGAAGTTGTCAGCACTCCAGCAGCACTCTTTTTAAACTCTTCAGCGGTCTTGGGTTGTACTGAGTTTCTGGGTATATGTGCAGAGTTGTTTAGCTTGGTGATCAGCCACTGTTGGAGAAAATTAGTTATTGACTTTGGAACAGTTTCATTATTTCCAAATTTCTTGGCCATATAGCTGAAGATATGTTTTCTTGAAAACTTAACATGATGTTATTTTTTGAATGAATTAAACCAAGCATAAACCGTGAAGGAAAATTTAATTTGAACCTGGAAATAGCATTGCAAATATCCTGCAGGAGCGAGTATTAACAAAAAGATGATGTGGACATTATTATAGAATGTCGAAGTGTGCATGATGCAGAAATAAATAACTGAGAAATGTGCAGTCAACTCAGTCGGTAGAGCATAAGCCTCTTAATCACAGGGGCAAAGTTTTGAGTCTCACATTGGGTGCAATTGTTAAGGAGAGTCTTGTGACGCAGTGGTCATATCCTTGCTTCTAGGCCAGAAGGTCCAGCTTCAAGGTGGGTCTACGTACAGCACGTGGACAGCAGCAGTTCAAGGCGGCAGCTCACCACCTTCTCAAGGGCAACTACAGCAATTCTGGCCAGCCAGAACCACCCATAGTCCATGAGTGAATAAAAAGAAGTTCTGTCCCAAGAAGTGGTGGACATAAAATGTCCAAACTGGTTGTTTGAAAAATATAACAAATGTTGGCTTAGATGCGAAAAGCACCTGTCTAGTGAAGGGGAAATCTAATTCCAGTGATAACTTTTAAAGGGGTCTAGTGTGCAGTGTTGATGTTTTTACCTCTGAACCTGAAAATACAGGTTTCTACCTGCCACGTAGTTGTGTGTCATACGACATCTGAACAAGTTGATTTAGAAAAAAGGCAGAATGTTTCAGTTTTAGATTGATATCCACCTTCAACTTGATCCTTCAAAAATTCTGAAACATGGTTTCGGTATGGAGCAATTCACAAACCGGTCCTCGTACTTTCAATCTTATAATAGAAGGTTCAAAAGGCCAGCAGCCAAATTGGTCTGAAAAACAAAATGACCGATCTTGTCTGATCTCAGAAGTTAAGCCTACTCAGGCCTAGTTAATACTTGGATGGGAGACAGCCTAGCAATACCAGGTGCAGTGGGGGGAGGGGTCTTGTGACACCTTGGTAATGTCCCAACCTCTGGGCCAGGAGGCGTAGGTTCAGGTCCCACCTGCTCTGGAGGCGTCTCATAACATCACCAAACAAGTTGTTTAGAAAATATCTAGAAGGGAGTGGGAGGATTATGTGGCACAGTGAAGTCCAGAGTTCAAATCCCACCTGCCCAGACATGTCACATCGTGACTGAACACGTTGATTAAAAAAAAGTGCCAAAGGGATGGAGCTAATTGGGAAACTCTTTCGAAGAACCAGCTTAGGCAAGCTGGGCTAAATGGCTACTGCCCGACTGAATTACTGGCCTTACTTGTACTGGCTGGGGAAACAGCATGTACAAACCAGGACCTTATTCAGGGGGAGAATGGGAAAATAGAACATACGCTTCATCAAGCAAACAATGCTATGCTCAAAAGCAGTGCAGGTAGTTCTACACTGGCAGATCAGTAATTCTGTCTATCGGAGAGAAACAATGAGTGTCATCACCAAGCACCGGGCAGGCAAGGAAGCAGGTCCCAAACCTATCCCAGGTGCAACAAAAACTGAACCTGTACTTTTGATGCTATTCTATATCACATGCTAGCCATCTAATCAATGGAGCTAACCAGCTCTTTCAAAGTGAATACAAATTCGTTCAAAAACAGAGAAAATGGAGGATAGGAGTGTAATCTTTTGAGTGTTGCAAACAATTTTACTCTTCTGATGATAACGTGTCTCAACTTGTATTCACTTGTAGCACATCATTACATATGCCTATTTACTTTATAGAAAAGTACTCACAGAACCACAGGAATGATATAAATGATATAGGTGACCATTCAGCTATCTTGTCCTTGCCAACCCAATGACACCCAAATGCCTTTTCTAACCATCTATATCATTTTGGAGCTTACAACCATCCTCGACACTATCTGCTACATAACCAATTTTTCCATGGTCAAAAACAAAAAATTCTTTGGGACAATTTGAAAATCCAATTCCAAACGTTATTTTGTGGAACATCAACATTCATTAACAACAATATAAGTGTACAGTTAAAAGATTTTAAAATTAAATAGATTATACTAAATGCTAATTATGTACATTTCTATGAACATCCATGAAATAAGGAGTTCTGCCTTCTGCCTCTTCTGCAGCTACGTTCATGTCTTGGTGTCCTTGAAAAGGGAACATGCAGTGCCCACCAATATTCCCAATGCCTTTCGAGAGAGGTGGGTACAGCAAGGAGTGGAGTGCCTTATTTCACCCTTCAGCTCCATTTCATCCTGCATCACAAAACACAATTGTGTTTACAACGTAAAAATATTTCATTAAAAAATGAAATTTACAATTTAAGGGCCGAATTTTCAACAAGGTTGCAGGAAACTGAAATGAGAACTGGTTTGTGTCACGGCCCTAAAAAGCTTTTTATAGGACTACTCACCACAATCTTCAATAGAATGGTTCTAACCCTAACCCAGTCAAAGGCCAAGAAGCAGTCTCACTACTATGCATGCCTGCAGACTCCCAACAATGGAGGCCAAATGGGAGACCCACTGCACATGGAGATAGGAGACCCTAAAGGTTGGGGGAGGTAGGGCAGTCACTCATGTGATCCATCGAGTTTCACTCTTCCCCAGCGCAAACCACCCAAATTGCTAACTAAAAATTCCAGCCAGCATGGAAGAGCCTTAAAAAGTGTACTAATTGATAACAATTCAGCTCATTTGCTACGAGGCATGTGATGTGTTACCAAGCTATCCTTATTCAAAGCAACTTAAAACAAATAGCATGGAAGCTGACAGTGCCAAATTATACATCTACGTCAAGTCTGAATCCTGAATCTTTAGAAGATCTAGGCACAGGTTGCTACAGATTCTTGTTTTAAATATCAACACAATCAATTGGTAGATTTTTAAAATGGCCAAGAAAGGAAACTGAAGCAATTTAGTATGGCTGTCCAATCCTTAGGATAAAGGTTCATGCTATTTTTTAACAATTAAATTGGTAACAGCTTTTTCATGAGAAAACTGGGATTATTCTTCTGGTTCTATTCTTGATGTATCTTTTACTGAAGAAAGGAAAAAGGCCAAGACCTAGTGCACATTGAGGGAGGTAAGGAATTCCACAGTTGTGAGGGCCTGGGAAAAATACAATATCAGGGATTTTGAATGAGTCTTGACATCAATAACTTGCTAGGAATAGCAAGCAGCATGATGTATTTCTAACTTTTCATAATGCACTGTTTTTAACTTATCACAATTTGTCTCCCTAGCTCTTTTTCTGATTGAAACTGAGACACACTGTGTTAAATCACTTGTCACCTGCAACTGAGGGCCTATATCTTGAAAAAGATACAAATCCACAATTTCACAGATTCTGGTTTACACAAGCCCCAAGATTGCTGCAGTCGTAGCAAAACTGCCTAAGTAGAGTAACAAAGAGCCTTATAGGTAAAAGCATTTCTCACACGTCAGAGTTTATTAACTGCAGTCCTCTCCACGATTTTAGGAAATTCCAACCATATCTATAAAAAGAATTCCACTAGACAATAGCAAGTTCCTTCTGGAGCAATTTTCAAACTTGGAAATTGGTCAGTTAGCATTTGTCAGAAAATTTCAATCCTTGAAGCCAATGTTGGGCTAATGCAATTTATAACTTGTGAATTTCTACAAGATTTGCGTTAAGGACAAGAGAATTGACACAACATTTATGTATTAATAGTAGGAAATAATAGTTTCTCTTTTATGTCAGTACAAATACATTTTTGCACGAAGTGCACTATCCTGAAGAGATTCTGTCTGGAAACATGCATAATTCAAATTGTCTAATACTTATCTGCATCCAATAAAGGAAGCACAGAAAGGATTCTCAAAACTTAAGTGGCAAAAATATAGGCTATAACACAGATATCAAATCACCAAAATTTATATAGATAACAAATCACCATGAGGAAGTGTTCCCAATGAAATTTCAGCATTACTCGTTGCAGTTGTTGCAAGTAGCGTACAGAATAAAATTTAAATTTGTAAAACTTTAAAAATAATTACTACGTTCTTTAAAATAAAGTCATGTCTTTTCTCTGCTAATAATTTAAAAAAGGATATACAGACAATAAGATAAAGCAGCAATGTTTGTTTTCCTTCTCATACACTGATATGGAAATCTGTCAACTCTTGATCTGCCAGCCACACACCGCTGTATTGTCTCAAATTAAACTGTAGCAAATTGGTCTCTCCCACCTGATGCAGCATTACATCTGAATGAAAACTATCGCTTCAAACTAAAACAATAACCAATATCTGTGCAAACTGATGCAAATTAATTGTAACAGCAGAATACTTGAATAGAAACTGCCATAAGGAGTACAGATGACAATACTGAAATAAAATCTATGTTGAATGAATTATATGAACATAAATAAAGAAACCTACCAACATTTCCAATGTGTGTAATATTTTCTTACCAATGTGCTATACTGTGCAGACTTAAGCAAATCAATCATACCGTAGCCTTTGATTTTGCTTTTAGGCAATTACTTCCAACATTCACATAATTAAAAATTTTGCAGCTAGTGAGTGTCCTTGGTTCCAAAATCTTGCACAGCAGCACAAAATAATGACTAACTGAAATAACTGCTTAGCTGTTAAATCATAAATCTAAGTAGTGAATCAAACACAGTAAAACACCCTCCTATGAAAAGCAAGCAGCCAGCAGAAAATCTTTCAAAGAAAGATACATTTCACAACCAAAAATATCACAACACCAATTAAATCTCTTAATTATTTCCAAACTCCTTCAGCAAAAGTCTTTTTTTCCCCAAGGACCAACCATATAAACCTAAAAGTTACAATTTACACTGAAATAGAAAATAGATACATTGCACAAAAATAGGTCTTCCAATTTAC
Organism: Rhincodon typus; assembly: GCF_021869965.1. NCBI lineage: Eukaryota > Metazoa > Chordata > Chondrichthyes > Orectolobiformes > Rhincodontidae > Rhincodon > Rhincodon typus. The sequence goes on from NW_025967343.1 coordinate 5,266, forward strand.
CTAAAAAAAACTGTCTATCATCTGTTCAAAATAGTGGTGGCTTAACCCGAGGGTCACCATGCTGGGGAGAGGTTGAGGTTGGAAGTCCTTCATGGGAATTGAATCCACGCTTTTTGCTTCTCTGTGCATTGCAAGCCTGCTGTCCAGACAATTGAACTATCCAATCACCAGTGAGGTAAAGCTGCCATTGTCCAACTGGACCAAAGGGCTGATCTTTCATTAAAGACAGAAAGAGATGGCTGGTGATGGTATGACCAGATGGTCACCACACAAGGAGGGAGGTTGAGGAGTCACCTTAGCTGGTGTGGGAATTAAACCCACACTGTTAGCTTCACATCACTCTGTATCACAAACCAGCCATCCATCAGCTACACGATTCCCACAACACAGGGTATCCATTCAATTTTTAAAATTATTTGATTATCTGATCTGCAACTAACAATTTATATTCAGCAACAGGATGGAAAATTTGTAGATTGCTAAGCGTGGATCTTCTCAATATTTAAACTGAGACAATTAGAGAAAAGACATGATGGGGTCAAGGTTGCAGAAAAGTGAATACACAGCCTTGTAAACAACTGTATGGGCAGTTGGCTAACTAAACGACTGAGCATCAAACTTAGATAGAGATAAATGTGCTGGAAATCTAGGGAAAAAAGAAAAAGAATTTCTATTCATACATAATAGGTTGATTAGAGTCTTCCGAATTGCCTCCTATTTCATCCTCCAAAACCATTTCATTGTGTTCATACCCATCCACGGCTTCACCCCATCCTAACTCTGCAGCCTGATAATTCCCAACATCTCTGCCCTCTTCCAATTCTGGATGCATGAACACTCTTAAGGCTCACTACACTACCTTCTGCAGCCTAGTCACTGCACTCTGGATTCAAATCCTCAACATTTTTGCTTTTCTCATCTTTATTCAGGCTCTTCTTAAACTCTCTCTCTTTGACTAAGTTTTTGGTCATCTGCCATACTTTCTCTTTATATTGTGCAGCGTCAGATGACGTCCTGTGAAGCACCTTGCGATGTTTTTTATTTACACACTCAAGGCAGTATATAAATAAAACTTATTTTGTTATATGAGTAGGGTCACCCATTATGGAAATGCCTTTTGGTTATTGCTTTCTTCCTTTTTGTCACATGAGCTGTCGCATATTACCTAATGAGCAGTTTTATCAACAGCAGTAGCAGCCAACAGAGAAAGTGTTGGATATGCAAAATATCTAAAAGAGCACAATTAGTTAAAATTTCAGGGCCAACTTTCCATAACTACCTAGTGAAAATGCAGATCTGATTAATTTACAGGTTTGATTTAATTTGATTTATTATTGTCACATCTATATGATACAGTGAAAAATATTGTTTTGAAGAAGTTAAGAAGATCGATGAAGACAGAGCGATGTACGTTATCTACATGGACTTCAGTAAGGCATTCGATGAGGTTCCGCATGGTAGACTGGTTAGCAAGGTTAGATCACATGGAATACAGTGAGAACTAGCCATTTGGATACAAAATTGGCTCAAAGATAGGAGACAGAGAGTGGTGGTGGAGAGTTGCTTTTCAGACTGGAGGCCTGCAACTAGCAGTATGCCGCAAGGATCAGTGCTTGGTCAGCTGCTTTTTGTCATTTATATAAATGATTTGGATGTGAATGTACAACGTATAGTTAGTAAGACACCAAAACTGGCAGTGTAGTGGACAACGAAGAAGGTTACATCAGAGTACAACAGGATCTTGATCAGATGGGCCAATGGGCAGAGGAGTGGCAGATGGAGTTCAATTTAGATAAACTTGGGGTGCTGCATTTTGGTGGAGCAAATCAGGGTAGGACTTATACACTTAATGGTAAGGCCTTGGGGAGTTTTGCCGAATAAAGAGACCTCGGGGTACAAGTTCATAGTTCCTTGAAAGCAGTATCACTCGTAGACAAAGTAGTGAAGAAGGCATTTGTTAAGCTTACCTTTATTGGTCAATGCATTGAGTATAGGGGTTGGGAGGTCAGTGGCTGTAGAGGACATTGGTTAGGCCACTTTTAGAATACTGTATTCAATTCTGGTCTCCCTGCTATAGGAAAGATATTATGAAACTTGAAAGGGCTCAGAAAAGATTTGTAAGGATGTTGCCAGGGTTGGAAGGTTTGAGTTACAAGGAAAGGCTGAATAGGCTGGGGCTATTTCCCCTGGAGTGTCAGAGGCTGAGGGGTGACCTTATAGAAGTTTATAAAATCATGAGGGGCGTGGATAGGATGAATAGTCAAGGTCTTTACCCCAGGGTGGGGGAGTCCACAACTACTAGGCATAGGTTTAAGGTGAGAGGGAAAAGATTTAAAAGGGACCTAAGGGGCAACTTTTTCCACACAGAGGGTGGTGTATGTACCAAAAGAGTTGCCAGAGGTGGTGATGGAGGCTGGTACAATAACAACATTGACAAGATGTCTGAATGGGTATATGAATAGGAAGGATTTAGAGGGATGTGGGCCAAATGCTGGCAAATGGGACTAGATTAATTTAGAATATCTAGTTAGTATGGACAAGTTGGACCTAAAAATCTGTTTCCATACTGTACATCTCTATGACAACAATAAATACTGTTGATGAGTAAATGCAATTATTTACCAGGACCAAAAAACAAACAAGTTTAATGCAAAAAAGCTATAGAATGTACTAGATTATAAACACTTCTGAAATTCTTCCAACATTACAAAGCAATTAGTGGTATAATAAACTATGGCTAAACAGACACCTTTTTCTTCATTACTGAATAAATACAAAGATGGAAATTCTATAAAAAAATGAAAACCTGATGTGCAATTCTGAAAACCTATAGGCAGTTTTATATAGCAAATAGATACGAGGGATTGAGAAGCATGAAAATTAACTGGATTAATATTCCTCCAGTTATTCCCCCAGGAATCCAGGTGATTCCTCTCCAGTTATCCTTGAGTACTGGATAGATTTTGTTAGGTGTGTCCAGGAAGGATTTCTGACTCAATATGTAGATAGGCCGACTAGACAGGAGGCCATATTGGATTTGGTGTTTGGCAACGAACCAGGCCAGGTGTCAGATCTCTTGGTGGGAAAGCTTTGTGGTGATAGTGATCACAACTCCCTGACCTTTACTATAGTCATGGAGAGGGATAGGAGCAGACGGTATGGGAAAGTATTTAATTGGGGGAGGGGGAATTACAATGCTATTATGTAAGAACTGCGAAGCATAAATTGGGACAACATGTTCTTAGGGAAGTGCAAGACAGAAAGGTAGAGGTTGTTTAGGGAGCACTTGCTACGAGTACTGGATAGGTTTGTCCCACTGAGGCAAGGAAGGGATGGTAAGGTGAAGGAATCTTGGGTGACAAGACATGTGGAACATCTAGTCAAGAGGAAGAAGGAAGCTTACTCAAGGTTAAGGAAGCAAGGATCGGACAGGACTCTAGAGGGCTATAAGGTAGCCAGGAAGGAACTGAAGAATGGACTTAGGAGAGCTAGAAGCGGGTATGAAGAAGCCTTGGCAGATAGGATTAAGGAAAACCCCAAGGCCTTCTATACTTATGTGAGGAACAAGAGGATGGCCAGAGTGAGGGTAGGGCCAATCAGGGACAGTGTGTGGAGGGAACTTGTGTGCGGAGTTGGAGGTGGTAGGGGAGATCCTTAATGAATACTTTGCTTCAGTATTCACTAGTGGGAGGGACCTTGACGGTTGTGAGGACAGCGTGAAACAGGCTGATATTAGGAAGGAGGATGTGGTAGAAATTTTGAAAAACATGAGGATAGATAAGTCCCCTGGGCCAGACGGGATATACCCAAAGTTACTACAGGAAGCGAGGGAAAAGATTGCTGCGCCTTTGGCGATGATCTTTGCGTCCTCACTGTCCACTGAGTAGTACCAGATGATTGGAGGCTGGCAAATGTTATTCCCATGTTCAAGAAAGGGAAAATGGATAATCCTGGGAATTATAGACCAGTCAGTCTTACTTCTGTGGTGGGCAAATTATTGGAGAGGATTCTGAGAGATAGCATTTATGATTATTTGGAAAAGCACAGTTTGATTAGAAATAGTCAGCATGGCTTTGTGAGGGACAGGTCATGCCTCACAAGCCTGACTGAATTCTTTGAGGAGTGAAAACACATTGATGAAGGCAGAGCAGTGGAAGTGGTGTATATGGATTTTAGCAAGGCATTTGATAAGGTTCTCCATGGTAGGCTCATTCAGAAAGTAAGGAGTTATGGAACTTAGGGAAATTTGGCTGTCTGGATACAGAATTGGCTGTCCAATATAAGACAGAGGGTGTACAGGTAGTAGAGGAAAGTATTCAGCCTGGAGCTCGGTGACCAGTGGTGTTCCTCAGGGATCTGTTCTGGGACCACTGCTCTTTATAATCTTTATATTTGCCTTGGATAAGGAAGTGGAAGGGTGGGTTAGTAAGTTTGCCAATGACACAAAGGTTGGTGGAGTTGTGGATAGTATGGAGGGCTGTTGTAGGTTGCAACAGGACATTGACAGGGCAAAGAAGTAGCAGATGGAATTCAACCTGGAAAAGTGTGAAGCGATTCATTTTGGAAGGTCAAATTTGAATGCAGAATACAGGGTTAATGGCAGGATTCTTGGCAGTGTGGAGGAACAGAGGGATCTTGGAGACCACATCCATAGATCCCTCAAAGTTCCTACCCAAGTTGATAAGGTTGTAAAGAAGGCGTATGGTGTGTTGGCTTTCATTGGCAAGGGAATTGAGTTTAAGACCCACGAGGTTATGTTGCAGCTTTATAAAACCCTGGTTAGACCACACTTGGAATACTGTGTTCAGTTCTGGTTGCCTCATTATAGGAAGGATGTGAAAGCTTTAGAGAGGGTCCAGAGCAGATTTACCAGTATGCTGCATGGACTGGAGGGCAGGTCTTATGAGGGAAGGTTGAGGGATCCAGGGCTTTTTTCATTGGAGCGAAGGAGGATGAGAGGGGACTTGATAGCGTGGATAGCCAGAGACTTTTTCCCCAGGGCGGAACTGACTATTACGAGGGGACATAATTTTAGGGTAATTGGAGGAAGGTATAGGGGAGATGTCAGAGGTAGGTTCTTTACGCAGAGAGTGGTGGGTGCGTGGAATGCACTGCCGGCAATGGCAGTGGAGTCAGGTACATAAGGGACATTTAAGCAACTCTTGGACAGGCACATGGATGAGAGTAAAATGTAGGGTATGCAGGGTAGTTGATCTTAGAGTAGGATAATAGGTCGGCACAACATCGTGGGCCGAAGGGCCTGTATTGTGCTGTATTGTTCTATGTTCTATGTTCTATGTTTTATTTTAGATTATATCAATTGCATCACAAATTAGAAGATCATATCTAGGATTTACAGGGAGACTTTTCAAAGCTTACAAGTTGTACACCTTGGGAAGAATATCAAGGTCCATTTCCAGAATATATAGGGTTATATGTGGCGGAGGAACATCTGTTTTGGTCGTGAAATAGCAACACTTAAAATAATTATGGTGAACCTCACAGAATCACAAGGAGCTGATTCTGAAAAAACCAGTCCTGAAAACAAACCACATACAGTCATTTCAGATATGTTGAAGTAATCTGTGAAGATTAAACATTGTATGTATAAATGTGATGTGAAATGTTAGCCATGAGCATGGACTATGAAAATTCCAAGCCCATGCTGATTTAACTCAGCCTGGGCAGTGTTGGGAGCAACACAAGAGCCAGATTTTTGTTAATGAAATTGGAAACTCAAGTCAGAAAATTTCCCAAATTGCTGGACCAAGTGTTCCGATCTATGTGATTTTAGCTCCGGCAGGAGAGGGGAAACAGAGCTTGAGCAGAACAAGGGGCAGGCTAGTGCTAAGATGAGTCTGTTACAGTTTCATTGAGGCCCAGGGTTTCAGAAGGTTCGAGGCCTCTAGCCCTCACTCCTCAAATTCCACAAAACCCCATCCTCCCCACAACCCTTTTAATAATTTAATAGAACTGGCACTTCTGCATATATGTTGGTGGAAAGATAATTTACTTTTCATGAAATTTGAAGGTTTGGATGAGATTTAAGTGGTCATTCTCTAATAAAAATGATCTATTCAGAACCACCAACGATGATTACATCTTTAATGGCCTCCTTAAATTGTCAATCTATTATGTTGAAAGGTGTTAAATATGTATAATGGATTTTTGGACTTTAAAATAGAGGCCTAGATGTGGATCAGCTCGTAAAATTTCATTCTTAAGAAGGTCAGAAGATCAATTTGGAACAGTGACCTCAATCAGTTCACAGAAAGCTTGTTATTTCAATGCAGCATCTGGGAGATCTCCTGTCGTGTTATTGGTAGTATGTTCATACTGTTTTAATGACAGGCAGAGTGGACACTTTAAGACTATTATTTTAATTTTGATTTCTGAACAGATGGTTCACAGTTTTAGTTCAGGAGAACCCAGAACAGTTTTGTCTAGCAAGAAAATCGCGTCAGTTCAAGGGAACCAGTCATTTCTTTTTTTATAAATTTGTGGGAAGTGAGAAATGGGTGTCACTGACTGGCCAACATTTATTGCCCATGCCCTTGAGAATGTGGTGGGGAGTTACCTTCTTGAAATGCTACAGTCCATGTGGGTTGACCCACAATGCCCTTAGGGTCAGAATTCCAGGACTCTGACTCAGCAGCAGTGAAAGAATGGCGATATATTTCCAAGTCAGGATGGTGAGTGGCTTGGAGGAGAACTTGCAGGTAGTGGTGTTCCCATGTATCTGCTGCCCTTGCCCATCTAGATGGAGTGTTGGAAGGTGCTGTCTAAGGATTTTTGGTGAATTTCTGCAGTGCATCTTGTAGATAGTACACAGTGCTGCTACGGAGCATCAGTAGCCCTATAGTCCAGAGGGAGTGGATGCTTGTAGAAGTGGTGTCAATCAAGCAGGCTACTTTGCCCTGGATGGTGTCAAGCTTCTTGAGTGTTGTTGGAGCTGCACCAGTCCAGGCAAATGGGGAGTATTCCATCACATTCTTGATTTTTGTCTTGTAGATGGTGGACAGGCTTTGGGGAGTCAGGAGGTGAGTTACTTGTCACAGTATTCCTAGCCTCTGAACTACTGTTGTAACTACTGTGTTTATCTGGTGAGTCCAGTTGAGTTTTTGGTCAATTGTAACCCCCAGAATGTTGATAATGGGGGATTCAGTGAAGGTAACACCACTGAATGTCAAAGGGTGGTGGTTAGATTGTCTCTTATTGGAGATGGTCATTGCCTGGCATTTGTGTGGCATGAATATTACTTGCTACATCAGCCCAAGACTGAATGTTGTCCAGATCATGGTGCATTTGAACTTGGACTGCTTCTGTATCGGAAGCATCACATATGGTACCAAAAATTGTGCAATCATTGCCTAACATCCCCACTTCTGATCTTACAATGGAGGGAACATTGAATGAATGAATGATTATTGTCACATGCATTTTACAGTGAATAATACAGTAAAATACAGTGAAAAGCTTCAAGGGTCGTCACAAGCCAGCACCATTTTGAACGGTTTAAGAATAAAAAGAGTTAAGAGATATAACTGAAAGAGAGTCCTCCACCGCCTCACTGCTGCCTGAGCCAGACCCATCTACATAGGAGTCACCACTCATTAGGCACCATCTCTTTGCCACTGGAGCCACCTCCACTGATGCCGCTGCCAAGTCCCATACTGAACCCATCTTCACCCCACAACCAGCAGACCCCGGCTCCACTGCTGCCCCCGATAACTGGAAGTCCATGCTCCAGGTCTACCATGGCCGCAACCAGGAGCCGCTGGCTCCACTGCTGACTTGATGTCACCAGGAGTCCCTGCTTTGGGTATACCACACCTTTGCTGCTGCAGCTGCTACCTCACCAGTGCCAGGAGTCCCTGCTGCGGACCTACTGCAACCAGGAGTCCGTGGTTTCTTCAGCAGGCCAGGCCGCTGTGCCAAGGGTCCTGCTCCGTCCACAGATCTCACCTTGCCACCGCAGCCTCCAATTGCTGGAGGAGCTTTACTGCTATTGCCACAGCCTTGAACATCGGGAGGATGCCTTTGCTGCCACTGCTGCTGCCCTCAATTGCCACGAGGAGCCATGCCTGCTGCCGGCACTCCGCACACGGTCCACTCTCACTGCTGCGCCAATGCTGCCAACTAACCTGCCAGAGAAATGAAAGACGAAAGAGAAAAGAAGAAAGGCAACAGCCATAAAAAGGAAAAGATGAGCACTGGGCAAGAGCCTGCACGCAGCCAGGCTATTCCATTGGCATCATGATCTCAGTGAAGTAGCTGAAGATACTCTAGAAACTTGAAGCTCTCAAACACCTCCACTTCAGCACCACTGATACAGTTGCGGGTGTGTCCTCCACTCTGCTTCCTGAAGTTGATGACTAGCTCCTTCATTTTGCTGACATTGAGGGAAAGATTGTTGTCTTTACACCACGCCACAAAGTTGTCTATCTCTTTCCTGTACTCTGTCTCAACGTTGTTTGAGATCCGACCCACTACAGCGGTGTCATCAGCAAATTTGAAAATGGAGTTAGAGCTGAATTTGGCCATACTATAAGGAGTATAGTAAGGGGCTGAGTGTGCAGCCTTGTGAGGCACTGCTGTTGAGGATTATTGAGGAGATGTTGTCACCTATCCTTACTGATTGCAGTCTGCTGGTCAGGAAGTCGAAGTTCCAGTTGCAGAGAGGGGAGCAGACAGTCCTTGGTCTCAGAATTTGGCAATGAGTTTAGTTGGAATTACGGTGTTGAAGATGGAACCTAAAGTCAATACATACTACAATTTGGGATTGGATTTCAAAATAGAGGTGACGGATGTGGGCCAGTTATGTTAATACTTTGTTTAAAAAACACCAGGTCAGAAAGTCAAATTGGAACAGTGACCTACATTCATCAGTTCCCAGAAATCATGTGATTACAGTAGGTTGGTTCAAAGAACCCTTAATGAAAAACATGTTTATACTGTTGGGATTATGACAAGCACAGTAAAGAGATTAAGGAATTAGTTTAGCTTTCACTTCAGAACTGGAGATTCAAAATTTTAGCATAGGACAACAGAGTTCAGCTCAGAAGGTAAAAAGGTTTCTCCAAACAAAGGAATCAAGTTCACGGGACCCAGTCATATCAACGGAAATGATTCCTGGTCTGTAAAGCTTCCAAGTTATGAGTCAAAAGGTACACAACCTGTTGGAATTGAGAATGGTTAGGCCGTTAGAATTGTAAGGAGATTCATGCCATTGGATTCGAAAAGGAATCATAAAATTATATCCACAGATCAAGATAAAGAAATTGGGGAAGGTCAGCGAAATCAAGACTTTAAAATGCTGAGATAAAGAGTGATACTTCTCTAGGAATGACTCTCTGTGATAGATGGTGTTGGGAAACAGGTTGAAACTTTGATTTCACATTTATCTAAAGATCTTTCTAGCTGTCTCCCTTATAATATAGCTTTGTTTCTTTCTTTCTTCTTATGTGTAATGAACTTATGCTCTGTTGTTAAATAATACATCGCCCAAAAACATACTTCAGTGACTAACCATCACATTAACCAACTGCAAAAATTAAATATATAATCTATCAAGCCAGACTTCGTTCTGTCATCTGACATATCCAATATTGTCCAGGTGGGATCATAACACAGACTATGCACTCAGCATGCCCTGCTGAGATAGCTATTGTTGATGAAATTCAGCCATGCATTCACAATGAAATAATAACAGTCCTTGGGGAAATGTTAACAAAGAACTATTGAAAGGTGCAAGATGCTACTTATATTTCTTTTAATCTTCATTTAAAAAGAATGAAAAATGAAAGAGGGGATTAAAAAGAGCTTTAGGTCATGGCAGTTAACTCTACAAAAGTGTTTCAATCTACTCTATTAATTTGTGACTTCTGCACTGAAAGATAAGGTATTTTTTCAACAGAATGGACAGTGAGAGCTCAACTCTGAGTTCAAATAGCCTCCACCTGTATGGCTTGCATCTCGTCACCTTCCCCAATCAGAAAACAAAAGGGTATGTCAGAAATAGGGGAGGGATTTTTACATATGGATCCTATTTGCCATTTTTTTTTGTTTACAAATCTACAATTTGTTTCTGACTCCAGGAAAGTATGCCGTGCGGTCTCAGTACCTCCAAACCTGACAGAGGAAGGAGTATCAGACAGGAGGGTAAAAATAAAAATTGTTAAATTAGAAGCCAATATCTTTACATCAGATCCCTGCTAATTGCCTGGAAATGATAGAATTAAGATTGTGCTTTCACAGTCTGCATACAGTAGAGTGGTAACACAAGAAGTCCTGCATCATGAAAATATAACACCATATGAGTCACTGCCTTCTGGGATTGGAGAAAAAGAATTGTTAACAAGAAAATAGCAAGTAATTTAGTTACTCAAATTGCAATAAAAATAGTTATATAAAAATAAAATCCATCTGTCGAGCTGAAATGAACATACAGTTTAATATTTTAGAAAATTATCTCTTCTTTTCCCCGCAAATCTATTCTTACTCCACCTCTCCTGACGATAAGTAATACACATTGACATGTAGCCCTTTGGGCTGGAAGGCCTCTAGGACTTGAAGCAAATGAGACAATTTATGCTTGATCCAAAACTTGACTTTAACTAGGCTATTTAACTCTGGAAAGCATCATTGCTGTTCTCAATGCATGTCATTCACAGCCAAGTCCCACAATCTACCATAACATATCCATCCATTTCCAGCAAGGTAAATGAACAATGACAAGAGCAAGCATCTTGTGCACTTTGTATCCCCTTCCTGCCTCAACAGTGATGATGAATTCAATGATGGTTTCACTCATTGTTCCTCTGGTAAAGATTACCTAACTACATAAATATCAATATATGCATTACTACCAAAATGTTGTGATCTTTTTCTTTTTGAAAATGAAACCACAAAAAAAAGGAAAAGTCTAGCTGAAGACAAGTTTAATTTACTGTAGGAAGTAGTGGATGGCTTAGAGTCAAGGCTCAGGTGACCGCAAATTTTCTTTTATCCCCATGAATTCGACAGAAGTGGGAGCTCAACTTCTAACCTATACAAATGAGACGTATTTAACCATGATCAGAAAGTACGAAATTTACAATGCTTATTAGGAGCTCTTTTGAGGCTTCTTATGGCGTAGTTAGTGTCCCTGCCTCTGAAGAGGCTGGGCTCAAGTCCCACCTGTGCCAGAGTTGTGTCATAACATCTCCGAGTAGGTAGATTTGAAATTATTTTTAGTGACTCTTTGAGGTCTCTTATGAGCAGTGTCCCTGCCTCAGAGCCAGGAGGCCCAGGTTGACATTCCACCCGTTCCACAGCTATGAGATGACATCTTTGAACAGTGGTTTAGAAATTATCAATTAGCAGCTGTTGTGGTGCAGTGGTAGTGTCCATACCTCTGGGCTAGAAAGCTTGGGTTCGAGTCCCATCTGCTCCAGAGAGATGTCATAACACATCTGCACAGGTTGATTAAAATCTCTATTAGCAGCAGGCAAAGGAAAAATTCCACGATGCACAATAGATAAAAGTAGACCTATAAAAAGCAGCCCAAATGCACTCCAGTCTATTACCATTCCGTTAGCCTAATCTCAATCATCAAAGTCATGGAAGGAGCTGTCAACAATGTAATCAGGTAGCACTTGCTCACTTAATAACCTGTTCATCAATGGTTAGTTTGGTTCAGCTCCAAACTTCATTACCAACCTTGGTCTAATTATTGACAAAAAAGTCACATCGAAGGGGACTTGACAGGAAAATTAGGGATGTGCAATAAATACTGTCCTAACAGTAACAGTCACATTCCAAGACAGAATTTCACTTGGGAAATTTAGGAATGCAATCTACAGGCAATTGGTTTAGGACATGGTCACACAGCCAGCATTAAATTCAAAGACAAGCATATCAGATTCCTTATTGCAAACATTCTTTATTTAGCTGGCTAATGCTAAAGTACAGTATAAATGCAATAAATAGTGTACATAACCAAGCTGTCAGAGGTTTTAGCCAACTCAAACAAAATGTCCAATGGAAGGTAGTGTTAAACAATAGAGAATAAAAGTCAAAACATTTAACATGTACTAAACAGCCAATAATAACTAAAAATTAACTTCCATTATTGTTTAATTGTAGAATCAAGCAACAATTTGATTGACAAACTAGAATTTGTCTGAATGTAATACAATCTAGAGTAGGAGCAATTACTCATCAGTACTGTTTATGACAATAATTTGTGCAATCAGTTCAATCCAACTATGCAATTTTAAAACATACAACATACCTCACCAAACAGCACTTTGCTACCATTGAACAAAGCCACAGCATTCAAATTATCAGACTAGACAGATCCTGTCACATTGCCACTTCGTTGACTCACAGTTTCCTACCAGTAAAATGTTTCTCCAAGAAAGTGAATTTTGGAGTAAAATGGCACTTGGTTAAAAAAGCAACATTCTAATCACATGGAGCTGACACAATGTAATACATTCTCCACGGTAGAATTTGGTTTCCTTACAAATCCAGGATCATTATTGCCACTTCCAAAAAAACAATTTCTTTATTGTTAAAACTGTTGAGCCAGCTTCATGATGGAACCTCTGCAAAAAGATTTGTATTTTCCTTCCTCATCCGTCTCAATGCCTCAGAAGCCACAGTTGACTGAATGAGTTTTCATCAAGTCGTCCACTGTCCAGTTAAGAGAAATTTCAAATCTCAAATCAGATGTCAATATTTTAAAATTTCAAACCTGATCTCAGCCTGCCTGCTTCCAGGATTAATAGAGATGGGACAATGGTCAGGAAGCCAATGTGCACCCAGAACAGTGGTTGACAACTTAAATGCTTTAGTGAGGCTGACAGCTTTTCATTTTGACAGTGGCTTATTCAATCCCCTAGTTCTTGGGAAAGTCAGCGCTAGAAATTAGTGAAGGCAGCCTCAGTAAATAAGAGGAAATAACAGGAGTACTTTCACGAGGAGCCAACCCCACAAAACATCATTCCATACAAAAATGAATTGGACATACTGCTTCAATGACTGCTTCTAACTGGAAGTTAAGCCTGTCAATTACAACCTACTGAATTAATCATTCCCTACCTCTTTGCCCTCTTCCCATCATTCAATTTCACCTTACAAAACAACTCACCCCACACATAGTCAGCCCTTCAAACTTCTTATTTTGTTTTCAGGACACACATGGTTTCTTCGCTAATAAGGCTCTCTTGATATGTCTTCCATGTGATAGAGCTTTCTGGCAGGCTGTCTGTTCTCATAACCATACCCTAAAAACATGCTCCTGCATAAACTCCTTCTCCTACTCCAACTAAATGCTCGTCTGGCCTATTGTCTCTGACAATACCAACATCTCTACCTATCAATTCATCACAGTTTCTTCCCTCCTACAATATTTCTACTGTTATTACCAGATGTTCTCTCACTCATGCCATGCCTAGCCTGTTGGTCTAAATCTCTGATATTAGGGCTTGTTCTGAAGCTGCAAAATCAAACAATGACAAACAACAGAAGAATGTTAGACACTCCATCACAATATCACTGTTAAAGATTAGCAGATACAATCTAAGTGCAAGATGCCTGGTTGCAAAATAAAGTCTATTGTCCAGTAGGAAAATCTATACTCTGCTTTTAATATTTTTTGCTTCACCGGTCTTATTCAGCTTCAACAGTATCATCTGTCAACTAATCACTAATTCCTTTTTGACCCAAACATCAGCATGGTTTTCATTTGAAGAGTATATTGAAGAAGATGAAGACGGCTTTGTGGGGTGAAATAAGCAGGCCTGTACCAATTTACTGTAGAGTAAAACCTTCCAATAACGTGGGATAATGTTACTATGGTATAATTACTATAAAGTGATCTCAAATATGTCAATGATTCCATCTGTGCAGTCATTTATTTGATAACATTTAGAGAACAGATTCTGTGTTTCAGTTACATAAGCCTCTAACTTCAGCGAAGTCTGCAAAGCATCACAAAAATGTACAACATAGGCTTTGTGCAATATCACTGCTCTAATTTTAAAATAAATGGTTTTGGAACTATACAGAACACAGTACTTCAATAAAAGATCAGCCAGACATGGTGAAAGATGTCAGCTTGGATAAGGCTTTGAAAAAGAGGGAGGTTATCAGCATATTGCTATTTGCTGATGTGTTTCCTATGTTACAATAGTAACTGCATTTCAAACTTCCTTCATTGGCTGTAAATGATTTGCAATATTGAGATTGTTAAAAAGTGCAAGCCTTGCATTTGTTTTCAAGTAAATGCAAAATTTTGAATAAAAGCAAACTACTGTGAATGCTGGAAATCTGAAACAAACGTAGAAATCAGGCAGTATTTTTGGAGAGACAGAGGTAATGATTTGAGTCTAGTATGACTCTTCTTCAGAACTGCTGCTATGTCAAATTTGTAAAACGAGAAAAGGAATTACAAAGTAAAGTAGGAAGGGCTTGTAAATGGCTAGAATCAGAAGCAAATTAAATTTATTAACATATTAAGTAAATATTAAGGTGTTAAATGTTTGACCTTAGTGTTCTTTTGTCCTGCTATAACTTCTTTAATAATAACTTCTGATATTTCCCCTAAAAGAGGTATTAACAAACCTATAGTTTCCTGCTTTCAGGCTCCTGCCCTTTTCAAAATAAAAGTTACACTTGCTATTTTCCAATCTAATGGGCCTTCACTGAATTAAAGGAGTTTGCAAAATTAAAATAAGTGCATCAATATCTTCCAAACCTCTTGTATAAGATGTGAATTATTTATTTCAGAACCTCCTTTCCCTCCCCCATTTCTGAAGAAGGGTCTAGGCCCGAAACGTCAGCTTTCCTGCTCCTCTGATGCTGCTTGGCCTGCTGTGTTCATCCAGCTCTACACCTTGTTATCTGTGAATTAAGTCCACCTGGATTCAGGAATTTGTCAGCCCACAGTTCAAATAATTTGCTCAGTACCACTTCTCTAGTGTTTGGCATTTTCCCTGAGTTCCTCCATCCCTTCCATTTCCTGGTTTAGAGCTAGTGAGATATTCTTGTAACATATATAAAGAAGACCAAGGCAAAATACCTGCTCAATTCATCTGTTATTTCTTAATTTTAATTACCGAAATTCCTAGTTTTTTGTTTTTATATTTCTGCCTAGCTTGCTCTCACACTTCAATTTCCATCCTCATTAACATTTTGTTCCTTCTTTGCTTTTTTTTATGCTCTGCTCAATATTCTGACTTGTCACCTGTCTTTGCACAACAGCACTTTAAACTTTTCATTTAATATTATTTTTAACATTTCTAATTAACACAGATAATTGGTCTATCCATGAATTGTTTGAAGTGTATCTATTCCGTACATTCTGAAATATCTCCTCAACTGTTTGCCACTTCGCCTCCAATTCATTTCAGCCAGTTTTGCCTTCCTGCAGAAATTACCCAAATGTAAATTTTTAGGAAGTACAATTTTGGCCCACTCCTCTCTCCTTCAAACTGAATGTAAAATTCAATCATATTTTGGTCACCGCGATTTGTGGACGGCCTTCACCGTAAGATCATTCATGAATCCCATTTCCCTTTTTCCCATGAAGTTACTATCAGATGATTGGTACACCACTCCCACAAGTGACTTTTTGCCTTTATCATTTCTTATTTATACTCAAACCATTTCCAAATGATGGCTTCCTGAATTTAGGTCATGCCTCTCTACTGTGCTAATATTATCATTAACCACAGAGCCACCCCTCCACTTTTTCTTAGCATGCTACCTGAAATGTCCTATACAGTTCAAGAATCAGGATCCAATTCACATCACGTTGTGGCCATGTTTCTACAATAGTTACCAGACTGTACTTAGGTATTTTTACTTGCACTCTCAGTTTATTTGATTTGTTTCAAATGTTACGTGCATTCAGATATAGTCTTGGCTCTATTCTTTGATTTATTTACTCACTCGTGAAAAGTGGGTGTCGCCAGCTGGCCAGCATTTATTGCCCATCCCTAGTTGCCCTTGCGACAGTGGTGGTGAGCTGCCTCCTTGACCCATGTGCTGTAGGTTGACCCACAGTGTGCTAAGGGAGAGAATTCCATGATATTGACCCAGAGACAGTGAAGGAATATATTTCCAACTCAGGATGATGAGTGGATTGGAGGAGAATTTGCAGGTGGTGGTGTTTCCACGTTTCTGCTGCCCTTGTCCTTCGAGAATGGAAATGGTCATGGATCTGAAAGGTGCTGTTTTAGCATTTTTGGTGAATTTCTGCAGCACAGCTTGTAGATAATACACACTGCTGCTACTGACCATCCGTGGCAGAGGGAGTTGAATCAAACGTTTATAGGGAGTGCAAACCCAGCATGGCTAAGCGCTTAAGACAGACTGCTGAACCTTTAACTCTGTTTCTTTATTTTTCTATTTTGTACCTAAGATGGCACTGGGAATGGTGACAATGTACACTTTTCACTGTACTCATATACTTCTGTACTTGAGTACACGTGACAACAAAATCCATTTCTAATTCTAATTCAAAGGGGCTGCATCAAAAGCGCTCCATCACCGCATCTTACCAAATTTGATTCCTTGTCCCAACAACTGGATTGCAAGAACACTAGCCCCAACACAGTTCAGGTATAGACTGCCTCATAGGTACGGGTCCCAATCTTCCCGAGAACAGGTAGCAGTGACCCACAAGCCACAACCCACTTCTCGCAAACCAGTCTTTAAACTGTACACTTACTTCTCTAATCCGATTTTCCCTATGCCAGTTTGCTGTGGCTCATGTAATATTCCAGTGATTGTGACCTTTGGGTCTTAATTTGGCACCTAGATCCACATTTGGATGTGCATAACCACCTCCTTTATCCAGCCGATGTTGTTAGTACCTATATGGAACAGGACAACTGGATCCTTCCTATCCCAATGCAGTGCTGAATAGATGTCCCAAACTCTGCCAGTGGATAGCCAACATAGCTACGCAGGCTCACACTCTTTATCACAGAGAACGGTGTCAAACCCTCTGCCTATATTGTCCCCTCTACCACTATGATCCTTTTTTCTCCTCTCACTAGAATAGTTTCCTGCCCTTCACCACAGCCAGTTAACTCATCTACCCTGCAGTCTGCACTCTCTTCCAAACAAGCTGAAAGCAAATAGAAATAAATAAGTACAACCTCAAATCTGTCAGATCTCGAGCCCTCAGAGTTCCCTTACCTGCTTCATTCAATCGATCACACTCTTCTATCCTTGAACACTGACCAAATTAGATGGATAAATGCTAAGAAGTGTGACTGCCTCCTTGTATCTTGGTAGAATCCAGGTAACCTTTCCCATCAGTATTTATAGTTCGGTCACCAGCTCATACACCCTGAGCCAATAGCCTTTCTGCTCCTGTGATGCTGCTTGGCCTGCTGTGTTCATCCAGCCCTGCACCTTGTTGCTTGAACATCTATCACTTACTGCAGACTTTTTTAGCCCTGGAGCAAACTGGCAGCCAGCAGCTTCCACGTGCTGCAGTTGCATCATCAACCCTTTATGTATTCTAATATCTACAGAATTATTTTATTCAATTATATATTTAATTCCAGTTTTATATACTTTATTAACCTTACCACCAGTAAACAATTGTAAATTTCAAGATGACTCACTTCTTCTCTTGTAGCAGAATAAGACTCAATTCCTGGAAGATGAACAAGTTAGATAGAATAAAAGGAAGAACAAAGGATCACCACCTTCTGCTAACTTCCTTAATCGCTCAACTCTAGCCCTTGTGGGTTGCACACAAGTGCTAAGTCACACTAAACTGGCCAGTTTATATGCTCCTAAAACGAAAGACCTGTCCATCCCAGTTCCAAAGGAGTTGGTTTGAATTACTCCTTTAATCAAGTACTCTTCCATTGCAGGCATTGTTAAAACTCTGCCAAAGGCTCGGAATTTCAGAACTTAAGCTATAGATTTCAGGTAAACTCTCATTACAAGCAAAATTGGATTTGTACACCAGTTTAGATTTCCTTATCAACCAACTGCCAGCATTCAGTCCGAGGGAACAGGGAAGCAGAAGACCTGAAGCAATGCAAGAAATGCAGGTAATGATGCTTATTGTTAGAAAGATTAATTGTAATGGAAAATGGGAGAGAGGTGCCTCTTTGGGATTGAAAGAAGAATACGAACAGGCATCCGTGCAGAAGTGCATAAATTATGAAATTAGAGAAAAGCCTTAAGACCACTTTAAGTTAAATTGTATTAACATGACAATAGGCCATTGATCAAAACAAACATCACTATAAAGTGATAGTAAGAACTGCCGATGCTGGAGTCAGAGAAGAAGGGTCCCAACCCGAAACGTCAGCATTCCTGTTCCTCTGATGCTGCCTGGTCTGCTGTGTTCCTCCAGCTCCATGCTTTGTTATCTAAATTTACATCACTATGAAGTCTTCCCTCAATATTCACTCAAAAGTTAAATGCTGAGAGGCATTTACTTATCCCTAACTGTACTGATTGAACTTAAATGTTCTGTTCCCACTCAGTAACTCATATTAATTGCTTTAAAATATACAATTTTTTACCAGAATAGGAAGGAACAGATGTCTTTTTCTGGTAAGCAAACAAGCAAGTGGAGAAAAAGAAATGCTATTTCCAATTCAGACCCACTCATTTTTATTGCACCCTCTCCACTAACCAAAAAGTACAACTTTGTTAATTTAGTTCAGTCAGTAGCATTGTTATTCAAGTCAGAACGATACGAAACAACAACAGAAATTGCTGGAGAAATTCAGCATATCTGGCAGCATCCCTGGAGTGAAAGCAGGATTAACGCTTCGAGCCCAGTGACCTTGATCAGAATTGATAGAAAGTGACATTTATGGTGAAGACAGGTGACAGGTGAAGGGAGATGGGGAAGAGATGAGCAGATAGGTGAAGAAGGAGTCCAGAGAGAGTGACAGCACATGAGAGAGACAGAGTGGGAGAGAAAGCAAGAGCAACAGAGAGAGTGAAAGAGTGAGAGAGACAGAAAGTAAAAAAAATGGAAGGATGTAATCAAGCTCTAAAGTATTGAACACGATGTTGCATCTGAGGCTACAGGGTCCTCAAGTGAAAGATAAGTTCACGCTCAAACTTGTGCTGAGTGCAGTGGAGCACTGCAGCAGGCCTGGAGATAGAAATGTTGGCATGGGAACACAGTTGTATGTGGAAACGGCAGGTAACTAAATGCTTGTGGTCGTTTTTATGGACAGAATATAGGTGTTCTGCAAAGTGGCACCCAGTCTGTGTTTTGTTTCTCCAGTGTCGATGAGACCACTAAGTGCAGTAGATTACATTAAATGTATGCAGCTGTGGTGGGTGGGTGGGTGGAGGGTTGGGGGAGATCACCAGGTGAGATGAGATTGACGACAGTCTTGGACACAATGGTCTGATGCTCGATAGTGGGATCACGGTCCAGGGAGATAGGAGACAGTGTCCGAGAGCTGGCACTCAGCCTCCTCAATGCAGAAGTCAGTACCCAGACAACAACATCAGCACCAGCAATTTATCTGCACCTCATTCAAACTCTCTCTCTCTAGGCTCCATCTCCACCTATCCAGTCACGTTCACCAGCAACCCCCAATTCCGGCTTTACCAGTTTCCCAGCTAGCACTTTGATGAAGGGTCACTGGAATCGAAACATTTACTCTGCTTTTTCTGCACAGATGCCACCAAATCTACTGCCTTTCTCCAGCAATTTTTGTTTTGGTTTCAGATCTCCACCATCCGTAGT